>NC_079508.1:7216558-7516558 GCF_030052815.1 Hevea brasiliensis | reverse complement strand
TATGACAAGCACAGGGAGTTTACTCTTGTCAATACATTGTCATAAATCATATTAGTGCATATAATCTTTAGACCTGAGATAGCACAGTTATCTTGTATATAGATGGTTTGAGTTTGATACTGCTTTCATACTTGTACTGTGTATGGGTATATGGGCATGTGTTGGCTCCTACTAGTTATATATGGAGGTAGGTGTTGATCAACATGGAATCTGTTCCTCTAAGTAAATAGAGATAAAATCCTATGTTCATTTAATTATTCTTGATGTTTCAAGTTCCTGGCCAGAACATAAGAACTGGAATTAAAAGAGAACATAATATTCATAGCAAATGGTGTTTGACATAAACCATGACTTCATCTTGAGTTGGGATTTTGTAACAGAGAGATTCTAGTGCATGGTAACATATGATTATAGGTTCATTTAAGATAAACCTTATTACTAATTGGGTGGCCATGACATGCTATGCTAGGTGTTAACCATGGTCTATGAGGTGCATAAAATGATTTAGAGAAATCATTTATGGTAAGAAAGAGTTCTGATGATATTAAGAGTTGATATCATATCTCATTGCCAATTAGTGATGAGCCTAGTAAGTCACACACATACACAAGTAATCACCTAATTAAATATGATTTAATTAATTAATTAAAGAGTTTAATTGATTAATTAAATAGGTTTGGTTTGCAATTAGATTGCAAAGTCCCTAGCATGACTTGAAACCAAATCTAGGTTATTGGATGTATAGTATAAGTTAAATTTATATTTAAAGTGTTTAAATATGAATTTAATTAATGAGAAATTAATTAATAAAGATTAATTAATTAATTTATATTTGATATAAATTGATTAGAAGAAGAGAAATAATTATTTTGGGTTAGGAACTCAAAATTAAGACATAGGGGCATTTTGGTCATTTCACAGGGTGACATGTGGCACCATGAGATGGTGACACATGGCATTACACATAAGCTTGCCAAATATCTTTTAATCATGTAAGATGATTAAAATTAAGATTAAATATAGGTTTGACACTTGGCACAATGTGATTGGGTCAATTAAATCTAGAACCAATCAAAGGGTGACATGTGACAAGGGTTTAAGTGGTGACCTAGCTATATAAGTGTTGTTATAAAAAAATAAAACATACAAGCTACTGCTCCCAAAGGATCCGCCACCCCTTGGCTGCTTCTTCCTTCTTTTCTTCTTCATCTCTCATTCATTCCAAGAGATTAACAAAAAACTCTTGAATTAAAAATACTAGAAATCATTTCTAGTGTCCTGTTTACATCTTTAATCTCTTAAAAGGCAGAACTTGATTTTCTAAATAATAGAAAAAGCTTTAGAAGCTATTCAAGGGCTACCATAGGTGTTCTTGGTGTGTACAAGCTAGAGGGACAACATCTGGTGTCCTGAAGACGAATCTCAAAGGCGCAAATACACTATAGTGCATCAAGAGGTTAGTGTGTGTATTATTGATTTAATCTATGGTTCTAAAATTAATCTGATTAATTTTAAAATCTTAAATGGAAAATACAGATCCAAAAACATATTAAAAGAGTTTTAATATGTTGTTTATCATTGAAATCAAATAGATAAAAATAAATCTTGCATGATGCATGTGACCCTAGGTGAAAATTTTTGAATTCAATGGTATAAACTTGTATTTTTCATGCTTCCGTTCCTTCATTTGGCACTTAGGGTTTGGGGAAAAATTTAGAGAATATTTGTAATTGATGTATTGGAACCTAATTGAGGTTTGAAATGGCCATTTGGAATCATTTGTGGTGTGTTTGAATTGATAGAACCAAAGTGCAATTTGGATTAGTTAGGATTCATATTCTAGCAGTTTGACCTAGGTCCCTTTCAGGGATCAAAACTGAAAATTGACCAACCCAATTGGTGTAAGGCTAATTTAGAATGAAACTAGACACAAAATGACACATTTTTTATTCAGAAATCATGCCCAAAAAGTGACTAAAACCTAGTGAACAAATTGACCAAATCCGGACTTAGGTATTATGCCCTGTACAAAAATGACCAAATGAATAGTGTTTGTTCATTTGGCCAGAACTTGGGCTAGGCAGGTCTAAATGACCTGAAATTTTACCAGTGGAAAGCTGAGATGTAGACCTAAAACTTTCATGAAGAATACAAACCCAAATTATGCCCTTAACCAAGTCATTTAGCCACCCAAATTTGGTAACCTTAAACTGCCAAAACCAGTTTTGGTGCCTAGAAAATCTGGGTTAGACCAATCCGGCAACTATGATTCAAATGACTATAACTTGAGCTACAAAACTCCAAATGGAGTAATTCAAAAAGAGAAATAAAGTTAAGACAATAAGGAACAATTTCTATGAAGAAAACTTAGCCAAATTCTAACAGCAACATGACCAATGGAACAGTACAAAAATAGGACACCAAAACTGAAAATTTACAATTTTTCCTAAAAGACTTAAGTCTTGAGAAAATGAGCAAAACCAACAAGTTAGGTGACCAAAATGTGGTATGTGAGTATAGTTGGAGTTCCCATACCTTTTAAGCATAAGAAAGTCAATATTTTAACTTGAATATTATTGTGAATAGTAACTCCGAAATGAAAATTTCCAAGAACGTTAGTTTAAGCATATTTGGGTAAGAATTAACTATTTATGAATTAATTATTGGAATTATTATGAGATAAGATACTGAAACACTATAAGTTTCGTGTTTCAGCTGAAAAATACCCAGAAAGTCTACGAGGCTGAGTCAAGGCCTAGAGGTTACTCACGTCTGGTTCGTGCACAATAAACCTTAATTTATCGTTTTCTCATAGAAAATTTGTTTAGTTATGCATTGTGAAATTATTGTGTTAATTATGGGTTTTGAGAACTACTGTGTTGCCACTTTGGGAATGAAAATTTGACTTTAGAAATTGATTGTATTTTGCATAAAATATTTGAATAACTTGATTTAAATTGTTTTTGATTCATACTTGGCATAGCAATATTAATATGTTCCTCCTCCACTTGTGGGGTTGAGTTTGATATTTGATTACTTTTCTCCCTCTCTGGCTTCCCAGTCTGAGGAGTGAGTTTGGATGAGTACTCATTAGCTAGCTAGCCACCTCCCTCATTGATTTCGATTAGTGGGGCGAGTTTGCCTTGTTGTGGTGTACAACACGGCATATTTGGAAATTTTGTGTCATGGCCTAAGTTGTGTTATTGATTGGCAACACTATGATTATTAAATTGTTTGATCAAATTTGTGTTATATTAAGTTTTGAAATTTGTGAAATGTTTAAATTGTGATTTTTTATAAATGTGATTTGAAAAAAAATTTGTGAAATGTGATTGTGAAATATTTGAACTATGAATTAATGATAAATGTTTTATATTTTAAATTTTATATTTATTGTGCACCACTAAGTATTTTTATACTTAGCGATTGCTTTCTTTCTTTATCATGAGATAGAGAAAAGGACATAGCAGAGTGAAGCTATGCAGTCGAGAGAGAACCAGTTGATGAATTTTTGTACGGGTATTTGTTAATACCTTTATAATTATTTTGATGTAAATGGTTTAGTGTCATATGTATTAAGGTAGATTGAGCAGTTGTACAGTCAATGTATAATATTATTGTTTTTGAGATTTTGCATCTGTAAATTAACTTATGAATATAAATTAAATATTTAAAATGCAATGTGCATGAGTTTATGAAATGTTTTGAGATATCAATTCTTGATTTGAAATTTAGATGTTGAATTGAAGTGTTGCTACTACTGTTGATTTGAAGTTTGGTGGTTGCAAATAGGGTTGAAATTAATTATTTGGAAGTTTTTTTCACAGGTTTTGAAGAACTGTTTTCCCAAATACAGATGGCACTCTGCCAAAATTTTTATAAAATTTGCGAAAAAATAAAATAGGACAAAAATCTTAACTAGTTTTCAAACTTCAATTAAATGTTTTTATTTCCTACCATAATGCTCACCACTTCCAAAATGTAAGAAAATGGTTTTAAAATCCTTTGTAGTATATTTAATGAGTTACCGGTAGGCAAAGTACAATAAATCATTAGATGTACTACGGAATTATGTTACATCTTACTAAGGGGTAAGGTGTGACATCATGGACTTTCTAAGGGACTCAATTCTGAGCCACCAAGAATTGAATCAAGGCATTCCTAGGTGCATTTCATTCATTCATATTGCAAGAGTTGCTGAAGGAGTACATAATCAATACTTGATCTTGAATTCCTCCCACTGGTCCCACCAATGCTCTTGACCTCCTTGATCTTCTTGCAATCTAATTACATAGTAATCCTTGGCATACCAAGGCGAATTTACAAGAACTAAATAAATGAAATTACAACCCAAAAATATTACAACCTTTATAATATATGCCCAAAATAAATTAAAATAAATTAATTAATTTACAACCCATAGAAACATAAAAGAAATAAATCCAATCACATTAGTCTTTTATAGTCCATGATCATCCATCATGCATATCACTATTTAACAATTAAATAAAACATACATACTTAAATTAAATTGAATATCTCATATTCAACTTAAAAATTCAGATTTGAATATGATTCAAACAAATTTAAAAATTCAGATTTGAATCACATTCAAACAAATTTAAAAATTCAAATTTGAATCACATTCAAATAAATTAAAAAATTCAGATTTGAATATGATTCAAACAACTTTAAAAATTCAGATTTGAATCACATTCAAACAACTTTTAAAATTCAGATTTGAATCACATTCAAACAACTTCAAAAATTCAGATTTGAATCACATTCAAACAACTTTTAAAATTCAAATTTGAATGACATTCAAAAACTTTAACAATTCAGATTTGAATCACATTCAAACAACTTTTAAAATTCAGATTTGAATCAAAATTTAATTGTGTGATTAAAACACCCAATTAAACATACAACAATTGTAGATTCAAAAACCCAAACCTTGCGCACACCATTGGAGACCACAAAGTGTGCGAACCATTGGTGTTCATCACCATGCCGCCACAATTCCTTTGCAACCAGCAATGGATCTATCATCTCATGATCAAACCACACAATTAAATCAAATAATCAACAATCTAAATGGTAAATATAGTGGCTCTGATACCAATTGAAGGAGCAGAAGCATGAAAAACACAAGTTTAGATCATTGAATTCAAAAATTTTTCATCTAGGGTCTCATGCATCATGCAAGATTTATTTTTATCTATTTGATTTCAATGATAAACAGCATATTAGAATTCTTTTAATATGTTTTTGGATCTATATTTGCCATTTAATATTTTAGAATTAACAAATTAATTCATTAGAATTCTAGATTAGATCAAGAATAAGTGCACTAACCTTTTTGATGCACTACAATGTATTTAGCACCTTTGGGATGCGCCTAGCACACCAGATATTGTCCCTCTAGCTTGTCCACACAAAGATCACTAATGGCAGCCCCTTGAACAGCTTCTAAAGCTTTTCCAATCAACTAGAAAATCAAGTATTGTCTTTTGAGAGATTACAGATATAAACAGGACACTTGAAACGATTTTTAGCATTTTTAATTCAAGAAATTGTTGGCTAATCTCTTTGAATTGATGAGAGATGAAGAAGAAAAGAGGGGAGATGTTCTTTGGGTGGCAGCACCAAAGAAAAATAGCAGCCACACATTTTACTCTTTGATAACAACAGTTATATAGCTAGGTCATCACTTAAAACCCTTGCCACATGTCACCTTTTGATTAGCTCTAGGTTTAATTGACCCAATTACATTGTGCCAAGTATCAAACCTATATTTAATCTTAACTTTCATCATCTTATATGATTAAAAGATATATGGCAAGCTTATGTGTAGTGCCATGTGTCACCATCTCATGGTGCCACATGTCACCCTGTGAAATGACCAAAATACTCCTGTGTCTTAATTTTGAGTTCTCAACCCAAAATAATTATTTCTCTTCTTCTAATCAATTTATATCAAATATAAATTAATTAATTAATCTTTATTAATTAATTTCTCATTAATTAAATTCATATTTAAACACTTTAAATATAAATTTAACTTATACTATACATCCAATAACCTAGATTTGGTTTCAAGCCATGCTAGGGACTTTGCAATCTAATTGCAAACCAAACCTATTTAATTAATCAATTAAACTCTTTAATTAATTAATTAAATCATATTTAATTTGGTGATTACTTGTGTATGCGTGTGACTTACTAGGCTCATTACTAATTGGCAATGAGACATGATATCAACTCTTAATATCATCAGAACTCTTTCTTACCATAAATGATTTCTCTAAATCATTTTATGCACCTCATAGACCATGGTTAACACCTAGCATAGCATGCTATGGCCACCCAATTAGTAATAAGGTTTACCTTAAATGAACCTATAATCATATGTTACCATGCACTAGAATCGCTCTGTTACAAAATCCCAATTCTAGTTGGAGTCGTGGTTTATGTCAAACCCCATTTGCTATGAATATTATGTTCTCTTTTAATTTTAGTTCTTGATTAAAAAGATTTTCTAATCAGAAACTCTTTTTTGATTAAATCTATCTGTCCTGGCCAGGAATTTGAAACATCAAGAACAATTAAATGAACATAGGATTTTATCCCTATTTATTTAGAGGAACAGATTCCATCTTGATCAATACCGACCTCCATATATAACTAATAGGAGCCAACACATGCCCATATACCCATACACAGTAAAAGTATGAAAGCAGTATCAAACTCAAACCACCTATATACAAGATAATTATGCTATCTTAGGTTTAAAGATTATATGCAGTAATATGATTTATAACAAAACATTGACAAGAGTAAACTCCATGTGCTTGTTATAAATATCACTGGTTCGGCCTACTTATCATGTATAAGTGCCCATCATGTTTGTTATATGGCATGAGACTCACCATTCCATCTTATTTATATCTCATATAAATAACTTGGGAACAAATATGAATGCAATCTTACTGGATAAGTCATGTCCTTATTGTGAAGTATCCTCAATTGTGAACCTATTTATGATACTTTGTGCTAGAAATACTGTCACTCATATTCTTAACAACTTAAGAATAGAATTTCTAACAAAATATCAATGGACCTTTTCTATTACACATAAATATATTATGTAAACAGAAAAGTGAAAATGCCTTTTATTAATAAAATGTGTACAAGATACATACTAAATTATATGCTCTAGGGCATACTACTAACAACTACAAGGCTAAGGTGCTTGTAGTGCGCATCTCTCCTAGGCCTGAGGTTTCGGCGTAAGGCCGACGATGCTGCTCGGTATAAGGGCCAATGATGCTACTCAGTATAGGGGAACAAATATCATAGATTGGCTTTGGGTTCAGCCATATGGTCGGATAATGCTTATTGCCTTGCTTTCGGACGATGCTTATGGATATACATGATGAAGGGTGACATCGTGCTACAAGGAATATCAATGCTCAATTACTGGGCTAGATACATGAAAGACCCTTGATAAGAACACTTGAGATCCTCTATAAGGGGAAAGACCCTTGAATATGAGTAGGCTAGCCTAGATTGGGTGGAAATCTAGGCGCCGCACGGGACTACTGTCTGAGCTAGGAAGTGGCCTCGTGACAGTTGGTATCAGAGCAAGGTTAGTGCTCGCGATGGATAATAATCCATACCTTCCTTGAAAAACCTTCGGTTGTGTGATGCATAGGAGATACACAAGTAAAGAGAAATGATGGAATGTGATGGTTGTTGAATAAAGCGATGAAAGCCAACCGTGTGTTCACCTTGAGAAAGGGTGAGCAGAATATACAACCCCAAAATTGGGGAAGGGCATGATGTCCTTATTAGAAACATATTGTGGCATGCACAACATATAAGTGATATGTTGGGAAAATGAGTATTCTTGATGTTGGTGAGTCCTGAAGAGGTGGTATGCAAGTGCAGTACACCAATTAGGGATCATCAATACAAAGGATGCTAATGTGGGCAAAATGGGGTGCAAAATTAGCAAATGACATTTGCCAAGCAAGTAACATCATTTGAGACTTTGGTCGAACAAAAATGAGACGATCGATATTGAGAAAACATTAGAAAATAAGGGGCAAATGGTAGCCCTAAAGCCATTGAGATGGTGAATGACCCTTGTCGGGTGATGAGATACAATACTCGGGATTGCTTAAAAGACTGTGAAAGTCTTCAAGATGTGTGGGGATGAGTAAGCCCTAAGGATTGATAAGATGACTGCGAATTATTAATAGACTGTGGAAGTCTTTCGAGATATGGGGTGTGCTATCCCTAAGAGATTAAGAAACCGATGGCTTATCTCACTGAGATGGTGTCTTACCCTAGTTGGGTTAAGAGTTGGAATTTGGGAACTACTTATTAGCTATGAAAGCCTTTAAAATACCTTAACATATTTTGTGCAGGTAAATAGATGGGAAAATCGAGATAGCTTAATGGTTATGTGAACCTTCGAAATGATGGCTTGAAATACCCTTAATCGATATTGAGACGGTTGTTTTCTCCCCTAGAGAGTAACCATTACTGTTGGCTACTATAACCTTCAAATGAAGGATGAGAAATGTATTGAGTCCCTTGAAATAAGAATGTTGCTATTCTATGGATAACATAGAAAGTGAAACTGTTGCTAGAGTGCAACTTGAAACGAGACGGTCATTGCGTGCCATTGATGGCAAGTTCGGATTATGCGTGGATTCTATTAAATCCCATTTAATTATGAGGTGATAGATGCTAAGAGCGGTTGAAGTAAAATCAGCTACGAGATAAATTCAGAAAAGGGACAGGTGGACCACAAATCATGATGCATAGAAATTGAATTGGCTTATGAGAAGCCTAGAAAGGGTATAAAACCAAAGGTCCAATTTCGGAGGTAACGAGTTGGCTTGTGGTAACACTAGAAAGGGCGGAGGCCCAATTGTGCATAAAAGCATTATGAAGTTGCATTGGCAAATGGTAGCCCGAATATTCATATAAAACTCAAAGTCGTAAATGCTTGGTACTAGTAACCAAGTCATCATATGGATGGTGGTAGCTTATATGAGAAAAAGCTTGCCAAAACAATCTTAAAATACGAGATGGTGGTGATGAGAGCAACATTGTGATAAAAGTGGTGATACCACGTGTGGGAGGGCTGCACGCCTCCTGGTAATTCTTCAGGAAACACACCTAGAAAGTCACATACAGTAGGAGTATCCCTCACTGCTGGACTCCCTACCTAGGTGTCTCTCAAATGGGCCAATATGTTTCACACCATTTTCGGATTATTTTCTAGCTAGTGCAGCTGAAATGAGATTTGATGGTAATAACTGCCTCTCCCCATTTATTAGCATATCACCATACTGAGGGAGACCAAAAGTGATTGTCTTTAGTCTACAGTCAATCATAGCATAATGCCTGGCTAACCAATCCATGCCCAAGATGATGTCAAAATCTCTGAAGGGCATTTCTTTCAAATTTGATAAAAAAAGTATGTCCTTGGATCACCAAAAGACAATCCTTATACATCATCTTTAAACTTACCTCTTGTCCTGAAGGACTAGTCACTAACACCTCAAAATCCATTTTCATATAAGGAACAGCAATAAAGTAAGCAATGCTGGCACTGACATAAGAGTGTGTAGACCCTGGGTCAAACAATACATACACATCTTGGTTAAAGATTAAGAAAGTACTAGCAACTATGTCGAAAGTCTCAGCCTCTTCTCTCTGTTTCATAGTATACACTCTGGTTGAAGTACCAACCTGTTTTAGTTGGTTCATTATACTCTGGCTACCAGGTGTACTACCCCTACCTCTACCTCTGCCTCTACTAACTGATGGTGAACTTCTAGGGGTAGAAGCTTGGGCTGATCCCTTTGACGTAGCAGGTGGTCCAGAATGGTAGGCACTTATACAATTCTTCGCAAAATGATCGATACCTCCATAGTTAAAACATGCTCCTATGGCTCTATAGCATACCCCACCATGTTTCTTACCACAAGTTTCACAAAGTCGAACCAACAGCGCATCTCTGGGTGTCTGCTGGGTTTGCTGACCGAATCAGGGTGGTCTTTGTCCAGAAGATCTGCCTCTACCAGACTTACGTGAACTGGATCCTCCAAATTTTTTTCTTTTTCCTAACCCACTATCAGATGCTTGACCAGTAGTCTTTCCACTTTTCTCCTTTTCCTTTGACCCCTTTTTAGGTACCCCTTCCAATTCAATTCTCTCCAATTCCAGAACTTGCAAAATCAGTTTTGAAAAATTCTGATGTCTGAACCCCACTACTTGCATTCTCAAGCTAGACCTTAACTCGGCCTCAAAACATTTACATTTGTCTCTAGCAGTGGTAAGCAGGCTTCCTGTATAGTGACTCAGCCTGGAGAAATCTCTTTCATACTCTGCTACTTTTTTTATCCCCTTGCTTTAGGCTCAGAAATTCTTGTAACTTCATGTCAACATATGTGTCGGGGACCCATTTCTGCCGAAACTCCCTTAGAAAATCCAACCATGTGAGGATTGAGGGCTCTACTAGACTGTGGGGGAGGGTCTTCCACCACTCGTATGCATCCCTTTGTAGTAAAGAAACAGTGTACTCGAACTTTAATTCTTCTGTGCAGTGCAACTTCTTAAACACCCTTTCCATTCTCTCCAACCATTGCTCTGCTTCTAGTGGATCCACAGTATCCTTAAATTCAGTAGCCCCATTTTTCAACGGTTTATCATACTGCCTGGCTGGAGGTTATGGTTGTGCTACTGGGGTTTGAGTTAGGGCTTGGGTGGGCATACTTCCAGCCATTTATTAAAATAGGGCAACTATCTGCTAAGCGAACTGAGCAGGAAACTGCGGCATAGGTGGAGCTAGTGTAGCTGACCCACTAGCATTCTGTTAAGCTGGGGCTTCCTCTTGTGCCTCTAGTGGTTGGAGCCCAATCATTACAATTGATATCAGAGCACTCTGTGTGGCCTCTTGAGCAATGGTGGGGCAAACCGCAGCGAGGACACTGAGTCCTAAAAGGGAGGGAGAAAGGACCCTTAGGCAAATCCCACATTGACAAAGCACGGGAGAGATCCTGGACTTAAATTGGGTGGTCTTGAAACATTGGTTAGTACACTTTTGGGTGTAAAAGCCCAAGGGACAAATTCGTGAGGCCTAGTATGGGTTGGGCCAAAGCGGACAATACTAGCCAGTGGGCCGAGCCGTTACAATTGGTACAGAGCACTCTGTGTGGCCTCTTGAGCTATGGTGGGATAAACCTCAGCGAGGATAATGAGTCCCAAAAGAGGAGGGGGGGGGGGGGGGGGAGAAAGGTCCCTTAGGCTCCCACAACGGCAAAGCACGAGAGAGATCCTGGACTTAGATTTGGTGGTCTTGGAACACTGAATAGCGAGCTTTTGGGTGTAAAAGCCCAAGGGACAAATCCGTGAGGCCTAGTATGGGTTGGGCCAAAGCGAACAATACTAGCCAGTGAGCCAGGCTGTTACACATTGAATTGAAGGAGTTGAAAATCCAATTGCAGGAGTTACTGGAAAAGGGGTTTATATGCCCTAGTGTATCACCATGGGGAGCTCCGATGCTATTTGTGAAGAAGAAGGATGGGACTTTAAGGTTATGCATTGATTACCGATAACTAAACAAAGTAACAGTGAAGAACAAGTACCCATTGCCCAGAATTGATGATCTGTTTAATCAATTGAAGGGAGCAGGTGTATTTTCCAAGATTGATCTCAGGTCAGAGTATTATTAGCTGAGGGTAAAGGATGCAGACGTACCTAAGACTGCATTCAGGACCTAATATGGGCACTATGAATTTCTAGTGATGCTGTTTGGGTTAACAAATGCACCAGTCACTTTCATGGACCTTATGAACGATATCTTCCGGCCATACTTAGATCGGTTTGAAGTGGTCTTTATTGATGACATCCTGGCGTATTCCAAGAACAGAAAGGAGCATGATAAGCATTTAAGGATTGTTCTGTAGACTCTAAGGGAGAAGAAGCTGTATGTTATGTTAATAGAGGCATCAGTGTTAATACAGCTAGTATCTGGGAAGGACTTTGTGGTCTATAGTGATGCCTCTCACAATGGGCTAGGGTGTGTTCTGATGCAGGAAGGGAAAGTGGTTGCTTATGCTTTCGGACAGCTAAGGCCACATGAAAAGAACTACCCTACTCATGATCTGGAGTTAGCAACAATTATCTTTGCATTGAAGATATGGAGGCACTACTTGTATGGTGAGAAGTACTACATATACTCAGACCACAAAAGTCTGAAATATTTGCTAACCCAGAAGGAACTCAACCTGAGGCAAAGAAGATGGATTGAGTTCCTGAAGGACTATGATTGTGTGATAGATTATCATCCTAGGAAGGCAAACGTGGTTGCTGATGCTCTGAGTAGGAAGTTTATTACAGCTTTGAGATTCCTGAATGCTCGCCTATCTTTAGCCCAGGATGGAGCTATTTTGGCTGAGTTACAAGTGAAGCCAAACCTACTACAAGAGATATAGGAGGGGGCAGAAGCAGGATGAGAAATTAATGACTGTTATGGAAAATAGGGATAATATCCTATGTTCATTTAATTGTTCTTGATGTTTTAAGTTCTTGGCCAGGACAAACAGATTTAGTCAGAAAAGAGTTTCTGATAAGAAAATCTAATTAATCAAGACCTGTAATTAAAAGAGAACATAATATTCATAGCAAATGGGGTTTGACATAAACCATAACTCTAGCTCGAATTGGGATTTTGTAACAGAGAGATTCTAGTGCATGGTAACATATGATTATAGGTTTATTTAAGGTATTCCTTGTTACTGATTGGGTAGCCATGACACACTATGCTAGGTGTTAACCATGGTCTATGAGATGTCTAAGATGATTTAGAGAAATCATTTATGGTAAGAAAGAGTTCTAATGATATTAAGAGTTAATATCATATCTCATTGCTAATTAATGGTGAGCCTAGTGAGTCACACACACATACACAAGATAATCACCAAGTAAAATGTGATTTAATTGATTAATTAAAGAATTTAATTAATTAATTAAATAGGTTTGGTTTGCAATGAGATTGCAAAGTCCCTAGCATGGCTTGAAAAAATCTAGGTTATTGGATGTATAGTATAAGTTAAATTTATATTTAAAGTGTTTAAATATGAATTTAATTGTAAGAAATTAATTAATAGAGATTAATTAATTTATATTTGATATAAATTGATTAGAAGAGGAGAAATAATGATTTTGGGTTGAGAACTCAAAATTACAACATAAGGGTAATTTGGTCATTTCACATAGTGACATGTGGCACCATGAGATGGTGACACATGGCACCATATAAGCTTGCCATTTGTCTTCCTATCATGTAAGATGATCAAAGTGAAGATTAAGTCTAGCTTTGACACTTGGCTTAATGAGATTAAGTCAATTAAAAATAAGATGTAATGTGATGGTAACATGTGGCATAAGGTTTAAGTGACTTAATGACCTAATTATAAAAGGGAAAAGAAAGAAGAATAAAACATAACATTCTCTCTTCCTCAAGGTGGCGGCACACTTTTCTCTCCCTTTCCTCTTATTGCTTTCTCATCAATTCAAAGAGAATCACTCCATTCTCTTTGAATTAAAATTGTTAGAAATTGTTTCTAGTTTCCTGTACACACATACAACCTCTCTAAAGGCAAAAACCCAAATTATAATTGGTTGGAAAGGCTTGAGAAGCTGATTTGGGGGCTGCCCATTAGCGATCTTGGTGTGGACAAGCTAGAGGGACAACACTTGGGGTCCTAGGTGCTTCCTCAAGGTGCCAATTGCATCCATAGTGCATCAAAGAGGTCAGTGCCCAAACTTCTCTTTTAAACTAGGGTTTAAATATATTAATTTGTTAATTCACAATCTTGAATGGCAAACATAGATCCTAATATATATTAAAAGTGTTTTAATAAGCAATTGAGCATTGAAATTAATTAGGCAAATAAGAGATATGGCATGATGCATGAAACCCTAGAAGAAAAATTTTTGAAATTCAATACTCCAATGAACTAATCAACATGCTTCTGCTCCTTCAATTGGTATCAGAGCCACTATATTTGCCATTAGAATAGTTTATTGAGGTTTAATTGTGTGATTGGATCAAATGTTGATTAATTCAAAGTCGTTTGGTGCCACCATGGTGGCGGCATCAATGAGATTGTGCTCATATGTGTGGCGGCTTGGTTGTGAATCACACCCTAAGGGTGTTTTTTGGTTTTGGGCTTCTTTATGCAATTATTGTATATCTTAAGGCCAATAATTAGGCCCATACCTAATTAAATTGTTTAATTAGGAATTTTAATCACACAATTAATTTTTGAAAATTGTTTTCAAGGTATTAAATTTGGAAAGGGTTTCTAAATTTAAATTTGTTTAAATGAGATTCAAATCTAAATTTTTTAGTTGAATATGTGATATTCAATTTAAATTTTTAGTATGTATGTTTTATTTAATTGTTAAATTTTAATATGCATGATGGATGATCATAGACAATAAAAGACCAATATGATTGGATTTATTTCTTTTATTTTCTTTGGGTTATAAAATAATTAATTTTATTTTAGTGGCATGTATTATAAATGTTGTAATAATTTTGGGTTGTAATTTCATTTATTTAAGGACTTTAAAGTCCATGATCTTGTAAATTCACCTTGGTATGCCAAGAATTACAATGTAATTAGATTGCAAGAAGATCAAGGAGGTCAAGAGCTTTGGTGGGACCAGTGGGAGGAAATCAAGATCAAGTATTGATTATGTACTCCTTCAGCAACTCTTGTAAAATGAATAAATGAAATACACCTAGGAATGCCTTGATTCAATTCTTGGTGGCTTAGAATTGAATCCCTTAAAAAGTCCATGATCATACCATATTAATTGTTTATCCATGCATGCATGAGATGTATGGGAATGTATGCAAGTATATGATATATGCATGCTAATTGGATAATGTGCAAAGTGATACCATAATAGTAATTAAGCCGACCACTAAATCTTCTAAACAAATGATTAAGTTGGAAACGGTATAATTAAAGTAATTATGTCATGGGCCCTCCATTGAGGCAATTATTTTAAGAAATTTTAAATACTTGCATGTGATGCATTTAATTTAAGAGATTTTTTTAAGAATAATTGTTAAGCATGAGATGTTATAAATATGTAAATAGTTGATGGCCAATAATGGATGTGCCTGAGGATATTAAAATTATTTGCATGTTTACTGGCTTAATGGGATCAACTTAACTAATGCAAGATAAATCAATAATGGATGTGCCTGAGATTTTGAGCATTAGGAGCTAGATAAATAATTCAACCTCACATGAGATTTGATGGGCAAGGAGTTGCTCACTTATAGTTTATTGTAATTCCAATAATGGATGTGCCTGAGGATGATCAATAAGACTATAAGAATTCAATCACCCACTAGAAATCTATCTAACTAGGATTTTCGTTTCCTACCTTGGAAGTGTAGGATTCGCCAAGTTAGTAGGAGGACCAATTTGATTAAAAGACCATAATCATTTTGGTTAATTACTTAATACATTTACTAATTAATCTAGTTTTTTTTTCTGCAGTTAATTTTCTGATAATAATGAGCACACAACAACCACCACCATCCAATATCCTTGTGAGCATACTTGATCACAGTAGGTTGACGAGACCTAATCTTTCTGATTGGCTAAGAAATTTAAAACTTGTCCTGAACCTAGAATATATTGGATATGTTTTAGACTCAAAGGTTTTTGGTCCTTTACCTCCAGAGGCTGTAACACCCCTAAGTTCGGTAGTGCGTTCTACTGCTCCAGTGACCAGTGTTGTCCGGACAGCTAGGATGCCTAGAACCACACCTTAATATGAGTGAGGAGACATAAAATAATGAAATACAAGAAAAGAAAACACAAGAAAAATAAATAAAAAATCATAGCAAAGAAATGTAACCAAGTTAAGCAAGCCGGGAACCCTAGCGATGGGTAACCGCACCGGGAAGTCACGGCGTGGACCGTTGACTAGCCCTGGACTGCGGGGAACCCTGGAAAATATTTTTAGGACTTAAATAGACCCTTGTTGAAGAATAAATATCATTAGAAAGATCAAAGAAAAATTAAATAATTAGTACAAAGAAAAGTGAGAAATCGAAAAACAGACAAAACACAGTAATCTGAAAAATCGAACGTAACTTGAACAGGGCATTATGGTCATTTGACATCCCGAATTGTCTTTTGACCTAAATGTCCATTAAAAATAAATAGTATTACACTTAGAAAATAAAATGAAAAATTAAATTGGTGGTACCTAAAATAAATAGTGGAAATTATGGGTTAAATGTGGAATAAATGCACATTTGGCTTATTATATGATATAATTTTTTTTAGTGGGGAACTATGGGATTAAAATATATGCTAAGTGGGCAGATGGCTTCCATTAAACTTCATCTTCAACATTTCTCCTTACCCATGCCGTAAAGAAACTCCTTAGAAACATCCATGGCCGAATTTGAGTGAAGCTCCATCAACCCCTCCATTTCAACTCCAATCCTTTAAGTTCCTTCATAAAAAATGGTCTACACATCACAAGGAAGATATTGATACCAATTTTGAGAAGTTTGGTGAAGGTTTAGCAAGTTACAATTAAAGGTAAGTTTGCATTTTTGAGAATTCCTTTGTTAAATTTTGTGTGCATGTTATGGGTGTTAGTTTTGTGAAGGAAATTTTAGAGTTTAACTAGTTATTGAAATAGCCATTTTTGGACAGCCATGGGGTCATGCATTTGATGAATTATTATGCATATAATTGATGAGGAATAATGTTGATCATGGTGGTTTAATATCCTAATGAATTATCTCACATATATATATGGTGATTTATGCACTTGGATGGGAATTGGTAAATTGTAGGGCACTTTGATGTTGAAGGACAAATTTCGGCAGCCTTGGGGACACTTGAATAAATATGTATATTCATGGGAGTGTTGGCAGAATTGTGGCATTAAGGAATGATGAATATGTGTATGAAATTATTGTGTAAAGTGTATGTGAGAATTAGTGGTGTTTAGGTGTGTATGTAATGGTATTGAGATATTGTAAATGTGAATTATATTTGGTGTGTTGAGGGTAATGGTAATCTGCCCAAAATAATGTTAATGTAAAGTAGATTATACTGTGGTTAATGTACCAAAACAGATTGGTAGGGAAGTAAACAAATTGCAAAGTAAATGTGTGTAGTTGATGTGTGTTAAGCAAAGTAATCAAGGGCAGTGTACATTTTAGCCTATAACCTTAAATGTGTAACCTCAATTGGTATGAGACCAATTTGAGGTGAAACTAGGCACAAAATGTGCCAACTTTCATTGAGAAACCATACCAAAATTCTGGTTGCAAGGTGACCTAAGAAAATGACCAATTCGGATTAGGTGCAATTAGGACCTGAAAAATGACCAATTGGGCAGCAGTGAGTGTTTAGGCCATAACTCACTCAAACCAGGTCCAATTGACCTGAAATTTTGACCAAGAATAGTTAAGACCCATACCTACAAGTCTTATGAAGACACCAAAGCCCAGAAATGACCATAAGCAAGTCAAACAACTTGCACAAGTTCGGGTCCAAAAACTAGCCGAACCAGAATTGACCAATTTGACCTAAAATTGACCTAAAATGGTACCACTTGACCAGCAATAGTGTAATGACCATAACTTGGTCTACTTAACTCGGATTGACCTGAAATTTTGCACCGCGTGCAATAAGACCTAGATCTACAAGTTTGTAGTTTCGACCGAGACCCGAAAACCGAGGGAACTAGATCGTCCGGTTAGGTCAAACTAGTGTCCCGGAATCCAGCAATTTGCATTAAAATGCACTAAGCGAGGAAATGACTTTGGTAAAACATACCAAACCTAAAACCCTATCGAATATGACATATTAATGACACTAAGACCTAATTTACCTAAAACGCAATGAGGGTCGGTATATTAGGTGATTAAGTGAATAATTGAGTTCAGTGCATTATTTACCAAACACCATCGATAGAGACAGTTTAATTTAGCACTGAAACACTTCAAATTGTGTTTCTCAGTTAACAAGGACCCAGCAAAAGGGAAAGAAATACTGAGTCAAGTCCAGGAGACAAATATCAGAGGTTTGTGCACAACGGCTATTGCTTTTGAATTTTTCAATTGAAATAAATATTGAATATTTGTATATTATTGTTTTAAATTGTGTTTGTGCACAACAACTATTTCTTTTGAATTATTTTCAATTGAAATAAATATTGACTATTTATATATTATTGTTTTAAATTGTGGAAATGTATTTGAATGAATATTTATTGCTTGAAAAGCATTGTAAATGATTTGAAACTGTGAGAAATTGTTTGAATGACATTGATGGATACTTATTTATTTAAAAGCATTGGAAATGGTTTGAAACCACAGCTATCATGTATATTGATTGTATTCCTCATTAGCTTGTCTAGTGGGACGAATTGAATTCCCTCTCTGGCTGAAGTGTTGAGGTGTGTGCCTGTTGAGGACAAATTGGATGAGTACTCATATTTTTGCTAGCTAGCTATGTTATTCCTCATTAGTCATTGACTTTTGGGACGAATTGAATACCTCATTAGCCATCGGCTTTTGGGACGAATTGAACTATGGATCATGATTAAGCTGTGTGTGATTTATTGATATGTATTGTGAGATTGTGAAATTGATTTAAACTCTCATTGACATATACTGTCTATTGAATTCAACCATGATCTGACTTATTGAAAATTATTGTGATATTGACAAATGGAGTTTAAATTCTTGTTGACAATTACTGTCTTGAATTTAACTATGATTTTAAGTATCCACTATTGATATGATTTATGAATTGTGATTTAAATTGTATTTGGTTAATGTTGTGCACCACTGAGACATTGTCTCAGCGATAGCTTTCTATTGCTGTCGCAGGTAGAGAGACGGACAGGGCAGCAGACTAGGCTGCTAGTACCGCCAGCGAGAGATTTTTGGGTATAGTGAGTATACCACATTTGGCATTTTGTACTGTAATGTATATTCACTGTATGTATATTTTGTTTTTGGTTTTGAGTAGTTGTAAATTCAAATTGTAACTTAAAGTTGTAAATTAATTATGAGTTATTTGACTTGTAAAAATTGTATTATATTTCCTTATCTCAGTCCTTGAAAAATTACTGTGAATTTGACTTGAGAAATGTGTTGAGTTGAGAAATGTATTGGAGTTAAGATTTGAAAAATTATTGAAGTGTCTTTTACAGGTTTTCTGAAGAACTGTTTTATCCAAAATACAGATGGCACTCTGCCAAATTTTTTACAGAAATTCCAAATAAATCAAATGAGTTAATTGTTTCACTTCAGTTCACCAAAGTTTTTAATACCTGTAAATAGTGCTCACCACTGTAAAATAAGTAAGAAAAGTTTTTAAAATCCCTTGTAGTGTATTTAATGGGTTATCAGTAGACGGAGTTGGTAATTCATTAGGTATACTACGGGATCATGTTATACCTTACAGAGGGGTAGGGTGTGACAGAGGCCACTCAAGAGGAACATGACACTTTGGACAAGTGGAAGGAGCATGGTATGAGAGCCAAATGTTACATGCTTGCTTCTATGAGTAATGAGTTGCAGAAGCAGCATGAAAATATGCAAAATACAAGTGAGATCCTCCTTCACTTGCAAGAGTTGTATGGTGAGCATAGCAGGAATGCTAGGTATGAGATATCTAGGCAGCTATTTCGAATGAGGATGTCTGAGGGACAGAATATTGGGGATCATGTCTGTCACACCCTACTCCTCGTAAGATGTAACATGTTCCCGTAGTATACCTAATGAATTACCGTACTTCACCTACCAGTAACCCATTAAATATACTACAAGGGATTTTAAAACAATTTTTATTCATTTTGGAATTGGTGGGTAAAATTTTTTTTAAAAAAAAAACCTTTATTTAAAGTCCAAACATAAATTAAATTCTTAGATATTTAAAATCTCCGTAATTTTTACAAAAATTTCGGCAGAGTGCCGTTTATATTTTGAGAAAACAGTTCTTCAAAACCTGAAATAGAAACACTCCTAATATATTTCTCAATCACAACTCCATTTGCAACCACCAAGCTTTAAATCAACAGCAATAGCAACACTTCAATTCAAAATTCAAATTTCAAATCAAGAATTAATATCTCAAAACATTTCATAACTCATGTACATTGCATTTTAAATCATTGATTTACACTCATAAGTTAATTTACAGATGCAAAATCTTAAAAATAATATTATTACAATTTTATTTGTACAACTGCTCAAATTACAGAGATACATATGCATACTATCATATTTACATCAAACTAAACTACCAGGGTATAGACAAATACCCGTACAAAAATTCTTCAATTGTTCTCCTCTCTAATTGTAGCAGCTCGATCTGCTGCTATGTCCTTTTCTCTATCGCGACAGCAAGTTAAAGCTATCGCTGAGTATATATATACTCAGTGGTGCACAATAAAGCATAAAATGCATAATATAAAACATTTATGAGCAAATCATCATTCAAAAATCTCATAATCGCATTTCACAATTTTTTTTTCTCAAATCACATTTATAACAAATCATAATTTTCAAAGCTTAATATAGCACAACTTAATAAAACAATTTAATAAACATACTGTTGCCAAACAATAACACAACTTAAGACATGACACAAAATTTTCCGAACATGCCGTGTGTACATCACGATAAGGCATAATCAGCCCACTAATCGAAATCAATGAGGGAGGTGGCTAGCTAGCTAATGAGTACTCATCCAAACTCACCCCTTAGACTGGAAAGCCAGAGAGGGAGGACAGTGATCAAATATCAAACTCACTCCACAAGTGGAGGAGGAACATATTAATATTATCATGCCAAGTGTGAATTAAAAATAATTTAAATCAAGTTATTCAAATATTTTTATGCAATTCACAAATCATATTTCATTCTAAACTTTTCATTTATAAAGTAGGCAACACACTATTTTTCAAATAATATTTTCAAGCCATAACAATCAAAATTATTCACAACATTTATTTCAAGAATTGTCAATTAGAAACAAATAATTTTAAGTTTGTTGTGCACAAACCTGACGTGAGTCGCCTCTAGGCCTTGACTCAGTCCTTTATACCTTCCGGGTCTTTTTCAGCTGAAACACAAAATTTATAGTGTTTCAGTATCTTATTTCACTATAAATCCAATAATTAATTCGTAAATACTTAATTCTAGCTCAAATATACTTAAATTAATATTCTTAGAAATTTTCATTTTGAAGTTACTATTCATGGTACTATTCAAGTCAATTTGTTGACTTTCTAAGGCTTAATAGGTATGGGAATTCCAACTTCACCCACATACCACATTTTGTTCACTAAATTTGTTGGTTTTGGTTGTTTATTCAAATTCCAAGTCTTTTAGGCAAATTTGATAAATTTTTAGTTTTGGTGTCTAAGGTTGCACTGTTCCACTGGTCATTTTACTGTTGGAATTTGGCAAAACTTTCCTCATAGAAAGTGTTCCCTATTGTCTTAAGTTTATTCTCCTTTTTGAATCACTCCAATTAGAGTTTTGTAGCTCAAGTTATAGCCATTTGAACTATGGCTGCCGGATTAGACTCAACCCAGATTTTCTGGGCAATTTTTGGTTCAGGCAGATTTAGGTCACCAACTTAGGGTGGCCAAATGACTTGATTAATGGCATAATTTGGGTTTTTGTTCTTCATGAAAGTTTTAGATCTATATCTAAAATGTCCACTGGTAAAATTTCAGGTCATTTAGACCTGCCTAGCTCAAGTTATGGCCAAATGAACAAATTCATTTGGTCAGTTTGTACAGGTACAGACTGAGATTTTCCAAGTTTGGTCAATTTGTTCACTAGGTTTTGGTCACTTTTTGGGCATGCTTCCTAAATGAAAATTGTGTCATTTAGTGTCTATTTTCATTCCTCATTGGTCTCATACCAATTGGACTTGTAAATTGTCATTTTTGGTCCCTCAAAGGGACCTTGGTCATGCTGCCAGCAGCATGACCACACTCAATCCGAATTTGATCTCAACTCCAACTCTTCCAACACACTTCATTTGTTCACCATTGACTATTTCTCACTTCAAACTAGGTCAAAGACATCATTTACCAATTTCTCATATTTTTGTCTCTAAACCCTAAGTGTCCAAACCCTAACTACACTAGTAATTACATTTAACCAAATCCAAGTATCTCAACATCACCTCTACCTTCATATAAGCTTGCCTACACTTATAATCCAATCAAATTCATGCACTACCATATCAAACCCTAGCTGATCAAATCCATGTTTAGTTCTCCTACAATTAATTTCATTTCATTTTAAGTTAAGATCTAAGTTACATACAACAAAAACACAAATATTAAACATAAATTTTCAATTTAAATTCACTAACCTTAAACTTTGAATTTCAATCTTCAATTTCACTCCTCTTTCCTTCTTTCTTTTTTGCTCAATCCTCTTCTCAAGTGAGGTTATCAAGTTTTTATGGAATAATTATGGAAGAAATTAGGATTTAGTAGGGATTTACAAGCTTGAAGCAAGCTTTAATGGAGTTTTAACTAATGGAGATGTGAGGGAGATGGGAGACGGAAACTTAGGGAAAGAAGAAGAAATTTTTGGCTTTTTTTTTTTCTTTTCTTTTATGAATTTTTATGCTTCTGGAAGACCATAAATCAATTTAATTAAATTTATTAATTATAATCTTTATGGCATCATGCATGATGTCATGCACGATGTCATCTCCCTCCACTTTTTCATTTTCTTTTTTTTCTATTTATTTTTCTATTAGTTCTTTAATTTAATTTTTTGATCCCAAAATTTTCTTTTCTCAAATTTTATTTGACAGTTAGGTCAGGAGTCAGCTCTCGGGGTCAATTAACCAAATTGCCCCTCGCCGGTTTAACATGGTTTGCAAATAATTCAATATTTCTTTCGGCTCCCTGACCTAATTATTTGACTAGCTTAACAGTTCTTTTTCGTGATTTTCTCTTTTCCACTATGTTTGTAAGGGTCCTAAGGACCACGACGTCACATTTTATAGTTTGAAATTCGAGTTTAAATCGACTTCGCAGTCGTTCCCGAGAAGGTCACCCATCGCTGTGACTCTCGGCTCGTTTAACTTCTTATGTTCTGTTTTTCTTATTTATGCTTAACTAATTGGCAATTACTAATTATTTATGTTTATGGCTTATCTAGTTGTCCTAAGTGTGGTTCTAATCCCCTTAATTGTCCGGACCGACACCGGTCACCGGAACAGTGAAATATACCAGGCTATACAAATAGGGGTGTTACAATGTCCACAAGATGATTCGGCTTATAGAGCAGCTGGAACATCTTGACTTTAACATGGATTTCCAACTGCAGACAGATTTGATCCCTCAGTCCCTACCTTAGTCATTTAGGAATTTTGTAAAAAATTTCTATATGACTAAGTAGGAATACACCTTGGCTGGTTTATTTAATATGCTTGTTATTGCCCAAAAGAATATGCTGGCCAATAAAGAAATAGAGGTAGCTTTGATTGCATCTTCTTCTGCTGGAAAGTCCAAGAAGAATAAGGGCAATAAGAATAAGAAACCTTAAATTCCAAGACCTTCCAAGAAGATAGCCAAACAGAAAGGGAAGACCAAAGCTGATGGAGGCAAAGGAAAGTATTTCCACTGCCAGAAGGATGGGCACTGGAAAAGGAACTGTCCAGAGTATCTTGCTTCTTTGAAGGACAAGAAGGATACACCTTCAGAAGGTATGCCTATATCTTATTATTTAGATGCTGAAGATGCTCATAGTTTATCTACAGCTTGGGTTTTAGATATTAGTGCCAGTTCTCACCTTTCTTATGATATGCAGGAACTAGCAAACAATAGCAACTTGCATGCTAGAGATGTTAGACTCAAGATTGGTGATGGCTTAACTATTGACGCTTTAGCCATAGGATCTAAATCTTTTTACATGTGTGGACATGTTTTGTGTTTGAATAATATTTTGTATGTACTTGATGCTTTTAAGAATATCATTTCTATATCTAGTTTGACTAGAAATAGTTATGAATTTTAGTTCACAAATGATGTTTGCAATATTTATTTTGGAAATAAATATGTTGGCTCGGGTTATATGCATGATGGTCTTTGTTATTTGGATAATAATGATGTCATCATGCATGATGTCATGCACGATGTCATCTCCCTCCACTTTTTCATTTTCTTTTTTTTCTATTTATTTTTCTATTAGTTCTTTAATTTAATTTTTTGATCCCGAAATTTTCTTTTCTCAAATTTTATTTGACAGTTAGGTCAGGAGTCAGCTCTCGGGGTCAATTAACCAAATTGCCCCTCGCCGGTTTAACATGGTTTGCAAATAATTCAATATTTCTTTCGGCTCCCTGACCTAATTATTTGATTAGCTTAATAGTTCTTTTTCGTGATTTTCTCTTTTCCACTATGTTTGTAAGGGTCCTAAGGACCACGACGTCACATTTTATAGTTTGAAATTCGAGTTTAAATCGACTTCGCAGTCGTTCCCGAGAAGGTCACCCATCGCTGTGACTCTCGGCTCGTTTAACTTCTTATGTTCTGTTTTTCTTATTTATGCTTAACTAATTGGCAATTATTAATTATTTATGTTTATGGCTTATCTAGTTGTCCTAAGTGTGGTTCTAATCCCCTTAATTGTCCGGACCGACACCGGTCACCGGAACAGTGAAATATACCAGGCTATACAAATAGGGGTGTTACAATGTCCACAAGATGATTCGGCTTATAGAGCAGCTGGAACATCTTGACTTTAACATGGATTTCCAACTGCAGACAGATTTGATCCCTCAGTCCCTACCTTAGTCATTTAGGAATTTTGTAAAAAATTTCTATATGATTAAGTAGGAATACACCTTGGCT
Organism: Hevea brasiliensis; assembly: GCF_030052815.1. Lineage (NCBI taxonomy): Eukaryota > Viridiplantae > Streptophyta > Magnoliopsida > Malpighiales > Euphorbiaceae > Hevea > Hevea brasiliensis. The sequence continues at coordinate 7,491,577 of NC_079508.1, read as the reverse complement.
GGTTTATTTAATATGCTTGTTATTGCCCAAAAGAATATGCTGGCCAATAAAGAAATAGAGGTAGCTTTGATTGCATCTTCTTCTGCTGGAAAGTCCAAGAAGAATAAGGGCAATAAGAATAAGAAACCTTAAGTTCCAAGACCTTCCAAGAAGATAGCCAAACAGAAAGGGAAGACCAAAGCTGATGGAGGCAAAGGAAAGTATTTCCACTGCCAGAAGGATGGGCCTTTGGAAAAGGAAGGCGTCGAGTATCTTGCTTCTTTGAAGGACAAGAAGGATACACCTTCAGAAGGTATGCCTATATCTTATTATTTAGATGCTGAAGATGCTCATAGTTTATCTACAGCTTGGGTTTTAGATATTAGTGCCAGTTCTCACCTTTCTTATGATATGCAGGAACTAGTAAACAATAGCAACTTGCATGCTAGAGATGTTAGACTCAAGATTGGTGATGGCTTAACTATTGACGCTTTAGCCATAGGATCTAAATCTTTTTACATGTGTGGACATGTTTTGTGTTTGAATAATATTTTGTATGTACTTGATGCTTTTAAGAATATCATTTCTATATCTAGTTTGACTAGAAATAGTTATGAATTTTAGTTCACAAATGATGTTTGCAATATTTATTTTGGAAATAAATATGTTGGCTCGGGTTATATGCATGATGGTCTTTGTTATTTGGATAATAATGATAAACACAAATTGAATGCAAGCAATCTAAATGAATGTAAAACTGCAAGCAATCAAGTTCAAAATATATTTGGCACTTAAGATTAGGTAATGTTACAGAATATAAGATTGCAAAACTGGAGAAAATGGGGATCTTATCCTCATTAGGTTCTGAAACTACTCCAACTTGTGTATCCTGCCTTCAAGGCAAAATGACTAGATCACCCTTTGTAGGACAAGGACTAAGAGCTGAAAATATTTTGGAGCTAATACATAGTGATGTATGTGGTCCATTTAAGAAAATGGCTAGAGGCGGTTTTCATTACTTTATTACCTTTATTGATGATAAATCAAGGTTTGGGTATTTGTATTTGATGAAATACAAACATGAATCCTTTGAAAAGTTCAAAGAATTTAAATCTGAAGTAGAAAAATAAACAGGAAAAAGTATTAAAACTCTTTGATCAGATCATAGAGGTGAATACTTAAGTACTGAATTTGATGAATACTTGAAAGAGAATGGCATTGTTTCCCAGCTGATGCCTCCAGGAACTACGCAGCTGAATGGTGTATCTGAAAGGAGAAATTGTACCCTATTAGATATGGTACGTAGTATGGTGAGCTATACTGACATGCCAATCTCTTTTTGGGGATGTGCATTAGAATTAGCTTTGCATATTCTGAATAGGATTCTATCAAAATCAGTTTCTTCCACACCTTATGAGATATGGCATGGAAGAAAACCAAGTCTTAAGCATATTAAGATTTGGGGTTATCCAGCTTATTGTTAGTAGTATGCCCTAGAGCATATAATTTAGTATGCATCTAGTACATATTTTATTAATAAAAGGCAATTTCATTTTTCTGTTTACATAATATATTTATGTGTAATAGAAAAGGTCCATTGATATTTTATTAGAAATTCTATTCTTAAGTTGTTAAGAATATGAGTGATAGTATTTCTAGCACAAAGTATCATAAATTGATTCACAATCAAGGATACTTCACACAGGACATGACTTATCCAGAAAGATTGTATTTATTTTTGTTCCCAAAGTATTTATATGAGATATAAATAAGATGGAAAGGTGAGTCTCATGCCATATAATAAATATAATAAGTAGGCCAAATTAGTGACACATATGACAAGCACATGGAGTTTACTCTTGTTAATGCATTGTCATATATCATATCAGTGCATATAATCTTTAGACCTGAGATAACATAGTTATCTTGTTTATAGGTGGTTTGAGTTTGATACTGCTTTCATACTTGTACTGTGTATTGGTATATGGGCATGTGTTGGCTCCTACTAGTTATATATGGAGATAGGTGTTGATCAAGATGGAATCTGTTACCCTAAGTAAATATTTAATTGTTCTTGATGTTTCAAGTTCCTGGCTAGGACAGACAGATTTAATCAGAAAAGAGTTTCTGATGAGAAAATCTTTCTAATCAAGAACTGTAATTAAAAGAGAACATAATATTCATAGCAAATGGGGTTTGACATAAACCATGACTCCAACTTGAATTGGGATTTTGTAACAGAGAGATTCTAGTGCATGGTAACATATGATTATAGGTTCATTTAAGGTATTCCTTGTTACTGATTGAGTGGCCATGGCACGCTATGTTAGGTGTCAACCATGGTCTATGAGATACCTAAAATGATTTAGAGAAATCATTTATCTTAAGAAAGAGTTCTGATGATATTAAAAGTTAATATCATATCTCATTGCCAATTAGTGATGAGCCTAGTGAGTCACACACATACACAAGATAATCACAAAGTAAAATGTGATTTAATTGATTAATTAAAGAGTTTAATTAATTAATTAATTAGGTTTGGTTTGCAATAAGATTGCAAAGTCCCTAGCATGGCTTGAAACCAAATCTAGATTATTGGATGTATAATATAAGTTAAATTTATATTTAAAGTGTTTAAATATGAATTTAATTGTGAGAAATTAATTAATGAAGATTAATTAATTGATTTATATTTGATATAAATTGATTAGTAGAGGAGAAATAATGATTTTGGGTTGAGAACTCAAAATTACAATATAAGGGTAATTTGGTCATTTCACATGGTGACATGTGGCAGCATGAGATGGTGACACATGGCAACATATAAGCTTGCCATTTGTCTTCCTATCATGTAAGATAATCAAAGTCAAGATTAAGTCTAGCTTTAACACTTAGCTTAATGTGATTAAGTCAATTAAAAATAAGATACAATGTGGTGATGACATGTGGCATGGGGTTTAAGTGACTCAATGACCTAATTATAAAAGGGAAAAGAAAGAAGAATAAACTATAACATTCTCTTCCTCAAGGGTGGTGGCAGCTCATGTTCTCCCTCTCCTCTTCTTCTTTTCTCACCAATTCAAAGAGAATTGCCCAAATTCTTTTGAATTAAAATTGCTAGAAATTGTTTCTAGTATCCTATACACACATACAACCTCTTTAAAGGCAAAGCCCCAATTATAATTGGTTGGCAAGGCTTGAGAAGCTGATTTGGGGGCTGCTCATTGGTGATCTTGGTGTGGACAAGCTAGAGGGATAACACTTGGGGTCCTAGGTGCTTCCTAAAGGTGCCAATTGCATCCATAGTGCATCAAAGAGGTTAGTGCTCAAACTCCTGTTTTAAACTATGGTTTAAATGAATTAATTTGTTAATTCACAATCTTGAATGACAAACATAGATCCTAATACATATTAAAAGTGTTTTAATATGCAATTGAGCATTGAAATTATTTAGGCACATAAGAGATGTGGTATGATGCATGTAACCCTAGAAATTTTTTTTTTAAATTCAATGCTCCAATGAACCAATCACCATGCTTCCGCTCCTTCAATTGAGATCAGAGCCACTATATTTGCTATTTAGATTGTTTACTGAGATTTAATTGCACGATTTGATTACATATAAATGCATCAAAAGCTGATTGTGCATCACCAAGGTCGCGGCATGGTTGAGCATCTCTTGGTGCGCATGGTTGTTGGGCCTTCTTTATATAATTGTTGTGTCTTTAGGCCCATGCTTAATTAAATTGTTTAATTAGTAATTTTAATCATGCAATTAAATTATGAAAATTGTTTTTAAGTTATTAAATTTGGAAAGAGTTTCTAAATTTAATTTGTTTGAATGAGATTCAAATATGAATTTTAAAATTTATTTGAATGAGATTCAAATCTGAATTTTTTAATTGAATATGAGATATTCAATTTAATTTTAGTATGTATATTTTATTTAATTGTTAAATGGTAATATGCATGATGGATGATCATGGACAATAAAAGACTAATGTGATTGGATTTATTTCTTTTATTTTTCTTTGGGATGTAAAATAATTAATTTTATTTTAGTGGTATGTATTATAAGTGTTGTAATAATTTGGGTTGTAATTTCATTAATTTAAGGACTTTAAAGTCCATATTCTCGTAATTTCGCCTTGGTGTGCCAAGGATTATAATGTAATTGGATTGCAAGAAGGTCAAGGAGGTCAAGAGCATTGGTGGGACCAGTGGGAAGAAATCAATATCAAGTGTTGGTTTATGTACTCCTTTTGTAACACCCTCACTGTAGCAATTCCATACATTCTACTGTTTAGGTGACCGATGTCGGTTCGCACAGCTAGAACATCTGGAAAAATATTTAGACTAAAGTGATGAGCCATAATTAACTCAAATAATAATAAGAAAAAGTAAGGAAAATTTTAGAAATAAAATACAACCAAGTTAAATGAGTCGGTGCCCTAGCAATAGGTAACCTAGTGGGAAGTTGCGGTCCTCACAGCTAAGAGCCCTAAACCCACGGGAAAATTCATGAAATAATTTTTGAGACTCCAGAGAAGAGTTATTGAGATTTTTATTATATTAGAATGCCAAGAAAAGGCTTTGAAAAATTTTTAGATTGGTACAGACGATTTTGGCTCTTTAAGCCAAACGGAGGGCATTTTGGTCATTTTGTCTTCAGAGATGATTTTTGGCCGACTTGTCCAGTTAAGTAAATAATTTGTACGACATAAAATATGAATAAATATTGCTAAAAATTGAATTGAAAATGGGTTAAAAAGAAAAGAAATGGAAATAAAATAAAACTCACATTTATGACATTAACATGATGTCATAAATGAATGAAATTAAACTATAACCAATGGGAATTAACCAAGCCAATTAAAAGGGATAAGTATCACAAAATTAGACTAAAAAAATGAAAGAATATTCTGCTCATCTCCTTCAATTTTTGGCAGCCTATCTTTCCCTCACTACCTCTATTAAAGCTTTCTCTTTCTCTTGCTAAAACCTCACCCTTTACATCATAAAACCTCATCCTCACTTCACTAAAATTTATCCTCACACCCTAAATCACCTTTAGGCAGCCATTAGAGGGAGAAATCTTGAAGTTTAATAAAAGCAAGTGGAAGCTTTAATAAGGTTAGTGTCCAATATCTTTCTCTCTCTTTAAATTTATGACTAGAAAGTTGATTTAATTTGAAATTTATAAGAAATTCAAATGAAAACCTTTGATGTACTCACTTTATATTTTTGGCAGCCATGGATTTATTAGAGTTTTGATGATTTCTTTGGATTAAATGAGTATATAAGCTACCCTTGATATGAACTTAACACTTAGCACATTAAATTGTAAGTTAATGGAAGAGTAGAGAAATTGAGAACTTATGGTTTTGAGCAAATTAGAGTTTTGCTCCTATAATGGTTTAGGAACATTTTAATGGTCAATTAGTGACCATTTGGTAAGTTTTAAACTTAATATGAAGTGAATTGAGTCATTGAATATTGAGAAGGGTAGGCTGCCTTGAGTGCCCTGCAGGTCTAGATGTGAGTACAGCATGTTTGGGCAGCTATAACTTGGGCTGTGTAGGTCCAATTGGTGCAAGGCCAATTGGACATGAAATTAGACACATAATGGCACAACTTTGATGTAGGAACCCTATCCAGAAACTAAACTTAGGATGCCCTAAAAATTGACCAAATTTGAGTAACTTACATTCTACCTGGGCAAAATGACCAAATGAACAGTGTTCATTCATTTGGTCATAACTCAGTGTAGAAAGGTCCAATTAACCTAAAATTTATATCAATGGAAAGTTGAGGCAATTTAGAACAACTTTCATGTATAACACAAATTCAAATTCTAGACTTAACTAAATGAAATTGCTAGCCAAATTTGGACTACCAAATCTGGTAGAACCAAAAATTGACCAGAAATTTTGGGTAAAGGAAATCCGACCAGTTATAGAGCAATAGCCATAACTTAAGTTAAAAAACTCTAAATGGGGTAATTCAAAAAGTGAAATGTAACTAGACACAATAAGAAACAACTTTAATGAAGAACATTGAGCCAAATTCTCACTGTGAAATGGCATAATGGAACAGTGATCTTTAACATCCAAAACTAAAATTTCTGATTTATTCTCCATTGGTTAGAAGTATGGATTGGCAACTAATGCCAACACTTTTGGGAACCAAAATGTGATAAATTTATGTGATTAGGCTCATGTAGCTACTATGCATTGGAAAGTCAATAACCTAAATAGGAAAATGAATAATAACTTTACATGTAAAACATGAAAATTAAATCAATAATTTTGTAATGTGCCCTAGTATACCTAGTAAGATTGGTTTGGATAGGTTGGCATGCCAATAGGGTTCAGTTAGCAGTACTGCACATGGCATTATGCTATTCTGTGATTTTATGGCTTTTAGCCATTCTGATATTTTGGTGATTCTTGGCCTTGTGCTTAATAATTATTACAGCTTATTAGCTGGTCTGTCGCACACCAGGAGATACATATGTGACCGATGGTGTGACGGCCTAAGGTACTTGATACCCAGTGCCAGTTTATCCAGTCCAGTCATCCAATATAGGTTACTTGGGTAACCAAAAATGGAAGTTGATAAATTTAATGAAATAATGGACATAACAAGTACCAAATAAATAAGACTATAAATAATTACAAAAAATTTTTCTGCATGAGACATCAATATATACACTGCATGTTTATTTTCTTTTAGTTCTTTTTATTTTATTATTGGCACCACAAATCATTATTGGTTAGCGCGTTACTTTTTGCCACACGTAGGTTCTGGAGAGACTGACAGAGAGCCCAGTAGGCCACAGACTGGGTGAAGCCATCCACAGTTCTGCATAGTGTCCGTGTCACCTCATAGACTTCAGTGCATTGGTAGAACACTAGGTCCCATTTTAGTATTTTGTAATTAAACTTTTATTTTCTCATGTATAGTTGAGACTCATGTAATATATTTCGGTATTAATGTAAATATTTATAATTTGTGTTTATAAATGAAAATTGAGTATTTATTTATGATTTGTACATGATTATCATGTGAAATGAATGAATGAAAAATAGAAGAATTATTGAGAAATGGTTGAGAAATATTGAGATTTTATTGATATAATGGAGTTTGAGAATGATTGAAAATGTATAGAAAGTGTTTTTCATAGGTTCCGAAGAACTGTTTTCTCCATTTTTAGTCGGTACTCTGCCGGATTTTCTATAAAATTTTCGGAACCTCAAATGAATTTATAATTTCAATAAATGACTTAGATGAGCCAAATTTCACAAATTACATTTCATCACCATAAAGAAATTAATTAAGGAAGGAAAAAAATAATTGAGATAAAATATGGTGTCCCGGTACATTGTGTGGCATATCATACTCAGCTATACTGTAGACGGGTAAGGGGTGTCACATTTAGTGGCATTAGAGCACGGTTTAGGCGTTTCTGGGTCTTGATTGAGTCCATACTATGCATTGCATTTGTAAGAGTCGAGGTGACACTAATGCAGATCTGTTTGGTTTTCTTATTTTGATTAGGATATGACCCCCACGTCACAGAGGGCAGTTGAGGAGGAAGTGGAGAGTCATGCTCCACCTGCAGCAGCTGAAACTGGGGCTTAGGGAGAACCTGCTCCATCAGCTCCAGCAGAACCTACTCAGCCTCCATAGGCTATGTTCCAGCAAATGGCTGAATTTTTTGAGGCAAATGGCAGGGGTAATGCCACCTCCACCACCTCCACAGCAGAAATCTCATCTGGAAAAACTGAGAAAATTTGGAGCAGTGGATTTTTTTAGCAAGAGAGAAGATGATTCTGCTGTCACACCTTACCCCTCAGTAAGGCATAACATGATCCCGTAGAATACCTAATGAATGACCGAACTTCACTTAACAATAACTCATTAAGTACCCTACAAGGGATTTTAAACAATTTTCTTACTTTTGATAAGTGGTGAGCATTTTCTAATAGGTATTTAAAATATTTAGTTAAAATTAAAACTAGTTAATATTTTTGGTCCATTTTAGTTTTTCGCAAATTTTATAAAAATTTTGACAGAGTTCTGTCTGTATTTTGAGAAATCAGTTCTTCAAATACCTGTAAAAAGCACTTCTAAAAATTTTTCTCAACAACTACTTCAATTTTACATTCAAACTCAATCCATTTCAACAACTCCACAATCATTTCAATCAATTTCTCAAGTTCAAAATTTAATAATCCTCAAAATACTAGCAATACATTTCACTCATATTTCATTAGAGACAAAAAAATTTATATACATCCTTACAAAATTTACATCAAAAAAATTACAAACTAAACTTTATTATAGACTTCATACGAATTTTGTACAAGCTGCTTAATACCCATTTACATGTCCATACATTTATATGCAATACATACATCAAAAGAAATATTTACAATTAGGGTATAAATTATACCCGATGACTTCAAGCTGATAGTTCCTCACACCTCAGCAGCTCAGTCTGCTGCTCCTCTAGTCTCTATATTTGCGACAGCAATAGAAGCTATCGCTGAGTACTAGGACTCAGTGGTGCACAACATACTAAAATAATCTTTATGCAAAATATAAATCACGTTTATTCAAAAATTTGACTAAACATGAGCATTAAACACAAAACATGAATTATAAGATTTTAATGCAAACCAAGTTCATTTCGAAGTATCAAAACACATTTCATAAAACCCACAGTTATATCATGCCATTCGAAACAAATAGAATCTTAATAGCCAAAGGCTAAAGAGAAATCACATCACAAGGCTAGCTAGCTTAAATATATGGATATCCATTCACATCCTCTTCTACTGGCACACCTCAACACTTCTTCAGAGAAGGAATCAAAATTCGAAACTAATTACCCCCACTAGTCATGCTAGTGACGTGTTCAAATATATAGTTATGACACTGTGGTTTCAAAACTTATCTTAACAATTTGCTAAACATTGTCATTTCAATAAACATAATAACTTTCAACAACTTAAATCAAACATCATAAGAATGCCATAATCCAATAATTCACATTATTCAAAACAGTATGCAAAAGATGATTATAAAAAGTATACGTTGTGCACAAACCTCAAACGAGTCGCCTCTTGGCTTTGACTCGGTTCCTCGAGTTCTTTCCCGGTATTCTTTTCAACTAAAACACACAATTTCACATTGTTTTAGTACTGGAACTTAACATAAATCCAAAATAAATTTAGCTTCACTTTTACCTAGCTCTAACGTGTTAAACTCGACGTTCTTGAAATTTTGTGTTTCGGGTTACTATTCATTACACTATTCAAGTCAAATTGTTGAGTTTCTAAGGCTTAATAGGTATGGGAATTCCAACTTCACCCACATACCACATTTTGGTCACCAAACTTGTTGGTTTTGGTCATTTTCTCAACACTTAAGTCTTTTAGGCAAAATTGTCAATTTTCAGTTTTTGGTGTCTAAGGTTGCACTGTTCCATTGGTCACTTTTCTGTTGGAATTTGGCAAAACTTTCTTCATAGAAAATGTTTCCTATTGTCTTAAGTTTATTCTCCTTTTTGAATCACTCCAATTGGTGTTTTTTAGCTCAAGTTATACCCAAATTATGGTTACTGTTCATGCTATAGAATTTGGTTCTGCAGATTTGTTGATCCAAATTCGTTCAGCAATTTGATCAAGTTAAGTCCATAATTTGGTCTAATTTTCTTTATATGAAATGTTCTACTATGTCTTAGGTTTCCATCGGTTCAAGAATCACCTAAATTAGTGTTTTCTAGAGAGAGTTATAGCCATTGAAACTTTACTGTTCATATGGCAAATCTGCAGTTCTGCACATTCAGTAACTCAACTTTGCTCAATAATTTGAGTGGGTTAATACCATAATTTGGGTTTTTGTTCTTCATGAAAGTTTTAGGTCTATATCTCATCTAACCACTGGTAACATTTCAGGTCATTTTGACCTACCTAGCTCGAGTTATGACTAAATGAACAAATACTGTTCATTTGGTCAGTTTATACAGGGTAGCCTGCAATTTTTCAACTTTGGTCAATTTGTTCATTAGGTTTTAGTCACTTTTTGGGCATGCTTCCTAAATGAAAATTGTGTCATTTAGTGCCTATTTTCATTCCCAATTGGTCCCATATCAATTGGACTTGTAAAATTTCATTTTTGGTCCCTCAAAGTTGACTTTTGGTCATGCTTCATACCCAATCCGAATTTGGCTTTGATTTAAACACTTCTAACACACTTAATTAGGTCACAAATGACCATTTCTTCCCTTAAACTATGTCAAAGAAATCATTTAGCACTTCTTCACATTTTTGGTATCTAAAACCTAATGTTCAAAACCCTAATTCATGTCATTTGTTGCATTTAGCTAATTAAACACTTATAAACATGCTCCCTTAACTCAATTAAGCTTCCAAACATGTTTAGCTCAAATAAATTTATACTTTGTCCAACCAAACCCTAGCTGTCCAAAATTCTATACAATCCCTCAACAAGTTTTCTTTCCATTTTAAGTTTATCTACAAGTAATTCAAGCTAAAAATGCAACAATTAAACTAACTTCACATCTTAAATCACTAACCTTAAATTCTTTGATTTACAATCCACCAATTCTTTCCCTTTCTTCTTTCTTCTTCTCCCTCAATCTTCTTTTCTAGTGTCGATTGGAAGCTTTTTAGGGTTTAGGGTTTATTTTGAAAGGCTAAAATCAAGTTATGGAAGCTTGATGCATTTATCAATGGTGGTTGCACATGGTGGTGAGGGAGAGAGAGATATGGGACGTCCAAGAAGAAGAAGAAATGAGATAATTTTAATTTTTCTTTTCTTTTCTTTGTTTTTATCCTATGGAAGACCCAAAAATCTAAATAAGTAAATAAATTAATTTTATTCTTTATGGCATCATGCATGAGGTCATGCATGAAGTCATCACCTTTTGACTTTTCCATTTTCTCTCTATTTTTTTTTATTTTTCTGTTAGTTCTTTAATTTAATTCTCGATTCTAAAATTTTCTTTTCTCGGATTTTGTTTGACAGTTAGATCAGGAGTCAGCTCTCGGGGTCAATTGACCAAATTGCCCCTCGTCAGTTCATCCCGGCTTGCAATTAATTCCATATTTCTTTCGGCTCCCTGACCTAATTATTTGACTGGCTTAACAGTTCTTTTTCGTGATTTTCTCTTTTCCACTGTGTTCATAAGGGTCCTAAGGACCACGGCGTCACATTTTACGGTTCGAAATTTAAGTTTAAAATGACTTCACAGTTGTTCCCGAGAAGGTCACCCATCGCTGTGACTCTCAGCTCGTTTAACTTCTTATGTTCTGTTTTTCTTGTTTATACTTAACTAATTGGCAATTACTAATTATTTGTGTTTATGGTTTATCTGGTTGTCTTCAGTGTGGTTCTAATCCCCTTAATTGTCCAGACTGGCTCTGGTCACCGGAACAGTAAAATATACCAGGCTATGCAAATAGGGGTGTTACAATTCTCCCCCCCCCCCTTAAAATAAATTTTGTCTCGAAATTTTACCTGGTATCAATCTCTAAATAGTTGTGGGTTTTGTCTCCTCATGTCCTCCTCTCGTTCCCAAGTAGCCTCCTGACCCAAATGATGGTTCCACAGCACTTTTACCAACGGTATCTGCTTGTTCCGTAGCTGCTTCACCTCATAAGCCAGAATCCCTATGGGTTCTTCTTCATATGTGAGGCCTAGATTCACTTCAATTTCCTCTACTGGTAGTACATGAGATGGGTCTGATCGATACCTCCTCAACATAGACACATGGAAGACATTATGTATCTTCTCCAACTCTGGAGGTAGTGCCAAATGACATGCGAAAGGACCAACTCTTTCCAAAACCTCATAAGGCCCAATGAAATGAGGACTCAGTTTCCCTTTTCTGCCGAATCTCATAACTTTCTTCCAAGGAGAAACCTTGAGGAAAACTTTCTCACCCACTGCATACTCAATATCCCTTCTCTTCAGATCAATGTAGGACTTCTGACGGTCTGATGTAGTCTTAAGTCGATCTCGGATCACCCTGATTTTCTCTTCAGTTTGTTGAACAATTTCGGGTCCAATCATCTTTCTTTCACTCACATCATCCCAACACAACGGGGTTCTACATTTTCTGCCATATAAAGCTTTATATGGAGGCATCCCAATGCTTGATTAGTAGTTGTTGTTATAAGCAAACTCAATCAAAGGCAAGTGTGTATCCCAACTGCCCTCAAATTCAATCACACAAGCCCGTAGCATGTCCTCAAAGATCTGAATTACCCTCTCAGACTGGCCATCTGTCTGTGGGTGGAATGCCGCACTGAAGTTCAATATAGTTCCTAGGGCTCTCTGAAGACTACCCCAGAATCTAGAAGTGAACCTAGGATCTCTGTCTGATACGATGGATACTGGCACTCCATGTAGTCTCACAATTTCATCAATGTACAACTTGGCCAATCTTTATAAACTGTAGTCCATCCGAACTAGCAGAAAGTGAGCAGACTTGGTTAGTCTGTCAATAATGACCCATACTGCATCATGACTCTTTTGTGTCCTCGGAAGTCCCATCACAAAATCCATCGTTGTTCTTTCCCATTTCCATTCTGGTACTGGTAGTGGATGTAACAACCTAGTGAGTACTTGATGCTCTGCCTTTACTTGCTGACAAGTTAGGCATTTGGATACAAACTCTGCCACATTCCTTTTCATGCTCATCCACCAGTAAAGAATACTGTAAACGGTGTATTCTTTACCCGGTGTTGGTAAAGTCAGGACTGGAGCTTCAGTCAAACATTTCTTCAATTCATCAAAACTCTGTTGGCATTTATCCGTCCACTGAAATTTCACATCTTTTCTAAGCAGCTTGGTCAATGGAGATGCCAACATGGAGAATCCCTTCACAAATCGACGGTAGTATCCAGCTAAACCCAGAAAACTGCGAATTTCTGTGACATTTCTGGGTGGCCTCCAATTAAGGACAGCTTTAATCTTACTTGAATCTACCTTGATGCCCTCTTCTGATACTACATGCCCCAAGAAAGATATTTCTTTCAACCAAAATTCACACTTCGACAATTTGGCATATAGCTGTTTCTCCCTCAAAGTCTGCAGTACAATTCTCAGATGTCTATCATGCTCTTCTGCACTCCTCGAGTAAACCAATATATCATCGATAAATACCATAACAAACCGGTCGAGGTATGGTCTGAAGATAGTGTTCATCAGATCCATAAAAGTAGCTGGAGCATTAGTTAACCCGAATGGCATGACTAGGAACTCATAATGGCCATAGCGGGTTCTGAGGGCAATTTTAGGAATACTCTGCTCTTGTACTTTCAGCTGATAATAACCTGATCTCAGGTCAATTTTGGAGAACATAGCTGTACCCCTCAACTGATCAAATAAGTCATCAATGCGGGGCAATGGATATCTGTTCTTTATAGTCACCTTATTCAACTGTCGATAATCAATACACAAGCGGAGAGTGCCATCCTTCTTCTTTACAAATAATACTGGCGCTCCCCAAGGTGACACACTAGGGCGGATAAAGCCCTTGTCAAGCAATTCTTGCAATTGCACTTTCAACTCTTTCAATTCTACAGGTGCCATTCTATATGGCGTTATGGAGATTGAGTCCACACCAGCCATAACATCAATTTCAAACCTCTCTTTCTGGAGGTAATCCTGGCAATTCATCAGGAAATACATCCGGAAAGTCACATACAGTAGAGATGTCCTTCAGTGCTGGACTCCCCACTTGGGTGTCTATTACATGTGCCAAGTATGCTTCACACCCCTTTTTGATCATTCTTCTGGCTAGTGCAACTGAAATGATGTTTGATGGCAATAAATGCCTCTCCCCATGTATTACCACATCACCATACAAAGGGAGACCAAAAGTGACTGTCTTCAGTCTACAGTTAATCATAGCGTGATACCTAGCTAACCAATCCATGCCCAAGATGATATCATGCTCTCTGAAGGGCATTTCAATCAAGTCTGATAGGAAAACATGTCCTTGGATCACCAAAGGACAGTCTCTATAGATTCTATTGACCCGGACCTCTTATCCTAACGGACTAGTTACTAGCACTTCAAAACCCATTTGCACACATGGAACAACAAGTGAACAGACTATGCTACCACTAACATATGAATGGGTTGAACCCAGATCAAACAATACAAATACTTCTTGATCAGAGATAGAGAATGTACCAGCTACCACATTGGAAGTCTCAGCCTCTTCTCGCTGTTTCATTGAACAAACCCTGACTGAAGTACTCCCTTGTGCCGACTGACCAACTGTGCCTTGACTGCCAGAAGCAGTGCCTCTACCTCAACCTCTTCCTTTGCCAACTGACTGTGAACCTCTGGGAGCAGGACTCTGAATAGATTCCTCGGCAGTAGTAGGAGCTGGACCATATCTCAGAGCACTAGTACAGTCTTTAGCTATATGGCCCTTGCCTCCGCAGTTAAAGCAGACTCCAGTGGCCCAATAGCATTCCCCCCCATGAATCTTGCCACAAGTCTCACAGGAGCGGGCAGAATGTGAACCCCTGCTTGACTGCTGACCAGACCTAGGGGGTCTCTGTCCAGAAAATCTGCCCCTACTAAATCTTCCACCTCGACCCCTGCTGGGTCCACTAAATTTCTTTTTCTTTCTAGAGGTACCACTAAAACTAGGCTCTACTAACTTTTTTCCCTTGTCTCTTTCTGATTTCTCAGCTTTTTCTGATTTTTCTTTCACTGGGGTTGCTTCTGATTCTATTCTCTCCAACTCAAGTGCTTGAAACATGAGCTTTGAGAAATTGCTGTGTCGAAATCCCACAACTTGCATCCTTATGCTGGGCTTCAAACCCGTCTTAAATTTCTTGCACCTTGCCTTGTTAGTAGTAAGGAGACTCCCTGCATAGTGACTCATGCGGGAGAACTCCCTCTCATACTCTGCCACTGATTGATTCCCTTATTTAAACTAAAAAATTCTTGCAACTTCTGATCAACATATGCATCTAGAATGTATTTCTGTCTGAACTCTCTGATGAAGTCATCCCAGGTTAGCACTAGTGGTTCAGCCAAGCTGTGGGGGATGGTCTTCTACCAATCTTACGCATCCCCTTGCAGTAGCGACACAGAATACTCAAACTTCAGTTCATCTTGGCAGTGCAGCTTCTTAAATAATCTACCCATTCTTTTGAGCCATTACTCTGCCTCTAAAGGGTCCACTATACCCTTAAATTCTGCAGCCCCATACTTTAGTAATTTATCATACTATCTGGCTGGAGGCAGTGGTTGTGTCACAGGTGTCTGAGGTGGAGCTTGAGCAGGCACACCCCCAGCCATTTGTTGAAACATCGCAGCCATTTGTTGTGCAAACTGTGCAGGAAACTGCGGCATTTGTGGGGCTGGTGCTACTGATTCACTAACATTTTGTAAAGTTGGGGCTTCCCCTTGTGCCTCAGCTTTAACAAATTGCTCGACTGAGCGATCCCCTTCTTCCATTTCAGTCTGAAGTTAGGGTATCTCCTGAACAAGTAACACATGGAGATTCCCTCCGTTAGTTCATATTTATGATGTAATGCACTGTATGTAACAAATATGGACATTGAGCAGTTGTACTTAACAAGAAAGACACAAATTCTCAAGTTAAAACATACTTCAAAATTTTGTTCTGATACCACTAAAACATGTCACACCTTACCCCTTAGTAAGGCATAACATGATCCCGTAGAATACCTAATGAACTACCGAACTTCACCTACTGATAACTCATTAAGTACCCTACAAGGGATTTTAAACAATTTTCTTACTTTTGACAAGTGGTGAGCATTTTCTAATAGGTATTTAAAACATTTAGTTAAAATTAAAACTAGTTAATATTTTTGGTCCATTTTAGTTTTTCGCAAATTTTATAAAAATTTTGACAGAGTTCTGTCTGTATTTTGAGAAACCAGTTCTTCAAATACCTGTAAAAAGCACTTTTAAAATTTTTTCTCAACAACTACTTCAATTTCACAATCAAACTCAATCCATTTCAATAACTCCACAATCATTTCAATCAATTTCTCAAGTTCAAATTTTAATAATCCTCAAAATACTAGCAATACGTTTCAATCATATTTCATTAGAGACAAAACAATTTATATACATCCTTACAAAATTTACATCAAAAAAATTACAAACTAAACTTTATTACAGACTTCATACGAATTTTGTACAAGCTGCTCAAGACCCATTTACATGTCCATACATTTATATGCAATACATACATCAAAAGAAATATTTACAATTAGGGTATAAATTATACTTGATGACTTCAAGCTGATAGTTCCTCACACCTCAGCAGCTCAGTCTGCTGCTCCTCTAGTCTCTGTATCTGTGACAGCAATAGAAGCTATCGCTGAGTACTAGGACTCAGTGGTGCACAACATACTAAAATAATCTTTATGCAAAATATAAATCACATTTATTCAAAAATTTAACTAAACATGAGCATTAAACACAAAACATGAATTATGAGATTTTAATGCAAACCAAGTTCATTTCGAAGTATCAAAACACATTTCATAAAACCCACAGTTAGATCATGCCATTCGAAACAAATAGAATCTCAATAGCCAGAGGCTAAAGAGAAATCACATCACAAGGCTAGCTAACTCAAATATATGGATATCCATTCACATCCTTTTCTACTGGCACACCTCAACACTTCTCCAGAGAAGGAATCAAAATTCGAAACTAATTACCACCACTAGTTATGCTAGTGAGGTGTTCAAATATATGGTCATGACACTGTGGTTTCAAAACTTATCTTAATAATTTGCTAAACATTATCATTTCAATATACATAATAACTTTCAACAATTTAAATCAAACATCATAAGAATTCCATAATCCAATATTTCACATTATTCAAAACAATATGCAAAAGATGATTATAAAAAGTATACGTTGTGCACAAACCTCAAATGAGTCGCCTCTTAGCTTTGACTCGGTTCCTCGGGTTCTTTCCTGGTATTCTTTTCAACTGAAACACACAATTTCACTATGTTTCAGTACTAGAACTTAACATAAATCCAAAATAAATTTAGCTTCACTTTTACCTAGCTCTAACGTGCTAAACTCGATGTTCTTGAAATTTTATGTTTCGGGTTACTATTCATTACACTATTCAAGTCAAATTGTTGAGTTTCTAAGGCTTAATAGGTATGGGAATTCCAACTTCACCCACATACCACATTTTGGTCACCAAACTTGTTTGTTTTGGTCATTTTCTCAACACTTAAGTCTTTTAGGCAAAATTGTCAATTTTCAGTTTTTGGTGTCTAAGGTTGCACTGTTCCATTGATCACTTTTCTGTTGGAATTTGGTAAAAATTTCTTCATAGAAAATGTTTCCTATTGTCTTAAGTTTATTTGAATCACTCCAATTGGAGTTTTATAGCTCAAGTTATACCCAAATTATGGTTAATGTTCATGCTGCAGAATTTGGTTCTGTAGATTTGTTGATCCAACTTCGTTCAGCAATTTGATCAAGTTAAGTCCACAATTTGGTCTAATTTTCTTCATATGAAATGTTCTAATATGTCTTAGGTTTCCATCGGTTGAAGAATCACCAAAATCAGAGTTTTCTAGAGAGAGTTATAGCCATTGAAACTTTACTGTTCATATGGCAAATCTGCAATTCTACAGATTCAGTAACTCAACTTTGGTCAATAATTTGAGTGGGTTAATGCCATAATTTGGGTTTGTGTTATTCATGAAAGTTTTAGGTCTATATCTCATCTAACCACTGGTAAAAATTTCAGGTCATTTTGACTGTCCTAGCTCGAGTTATGACCATATGAACAAACATTGTTCACTTGGTCAGTTTATACAGGGCAGCCTACAATTTTTCAACTTTGGTCAATTTGTTCACTAGGTTTTAGTCACTTTTTGAGCATGCTTCCTGAATGAAAATTGTGTCATTTAGTGCCTATTTTCATTCCCAATTGGTCTCATATCAATTGGACTTGTAAAATTTCATTTTTGGTCCCTCAAAGTTGACTTTTGGTCATGCTTCATACCCAATCCGAATTTGGCTTTGATTTAAACACTTCTAACACACTTAATTAGGTCACAAATGACCATTTCTTCCCTTAAACTATGTCAAAGACATCATTTAGCACTTCTTCACATTTTTGGTCTCTAAACCCTAATGTTCAAAACCCTAATTCATGTCATTTGTTGCATTTAGCTAATTAAACACTTATAAACATGCTCCCTTAACTCAATTAAGCTTCCAAACATGTTTAGCTCAAACATATTTATACTTTGTCCAACCAAAACCTAGCTGTCCAAAATTCTATATAATCCCTCAACAAGTTTTCTTTCCATTTTAAGTTTATCTACAAGTAATTCAAGCTAAAAATGCAACAATTAAACTAACTTCACATCTTAAATCACTAACCTTAAATTCTTTGATTTACAATCCACCAATTCTTTCACTTTCTTCTTTCTTCTTCTCCCTCAATCTTCTTTTCTAGTGTAGATTTGGAAGCTTTTTAGGGTTTAGGGTTTATTTTGAAAGGCTAAAATCAAGTTATGGAAGCTTGATGCATTCATCAATGGTGGTTGCACATGGTGGTGAGGGAGAGAGAGATATGGGACATTCAAGTAGAAGAAGAAATGAGATAATTTTAATTTTTTCTTTTCTTTTCTTTGTTTTTATCCTATGGAAGACCCAAAAATCTAAATAAGTAAATAAATTAATTTTGTTCTTGATGGCATCATGCATGAGGTCATGCATGATGTCATCACCTTTTGACTTTTCCATTTTCTCTCTATTTTTTTTTATTTTTCTATTAGTTCTTTAATTTAATTCTCGATTCTGAAATTTTTTTTTCTTTGATTTTATTCTACAATTAGATCAGGAGTCAGCTCTCAGGGTCAATTGACCAAATTGCCCATCTCCGGTTCATCCCGGTTTGCAATTAATTCCATATTTCTTCCGGCTCCCTGACCTAATTATTTGACTGGCTTAACAGTTCTTTTTCATGATTTTCTCTTTTCCACTGTGTTCATAAGAGTCCTAAGGACCGCGGTGTCACATTTAACGGTTCGAAATTTGAGTTTAAAATGACTTCGCAGTCATTCCCGAGAAGGTCACCCACTGCTGTGACTCTCGGCTCGTTTAACTTCTTATGTTCTGTTTTTCTTGTTTATACTTAACTAATTGGTAATTAATAATTATTTGTGTTTATTGCTTATCAAGTTGTCTTAAGTGTGGTTCTAATCCCCTTAATTGTCCAGACCGACTCCGATCACCAGAACAGTAAAATATACCAGGCTATGCAAATTGGGGTGTTACTTCTGTTGTAGTTGAGAACTGGTTGAACAGAACAGGAAGAGTTTTAATACAACTCCACTGCACCCCAGAGCAAAACCTAGAAGCTGCTGTATCTCTACTACAAGATGATGCATATCAATGGTGGGATACAGTGTCTAGAGAAGTGCGACCAGAACAAATAACCTGGGACTACTTCCTTTCAGAGTTTAGAAAGAAGTATGTGGGTAGTGTATATCTAGAAGAGAGAAGAAGAGAATTAATTAACTTGAGGACGAGACAGCTGACAGTGGCAGAGTATGAAAAAGAATTTTTTAGATTAAGCCATTATGGAAGGGAGATAGTCCCTAATAAGGCTGAGAGGTGTAGAAGATTTGAAGAGGGGCTAAATGACAATATAAAGATAATGATCACTGCCTTGGGAATCACTGACTTTACCAAGTTAGTCGAAGCTACAGTAAAAGTTGAGAAAGTCAGAATAAGTGAGCAAATTGGAAGAGAGAGACAGCAAAAGAGGGGTCCAGGTCAGTCTAGCTCATCTCCTGCACCAGGAAAGAAGTTCAGTGGTCCACCTGCTCAGAGTTTAAGTCAGCCTCAAGGTCAGGGTCAGTCCCAGGGGCCCAGACCACAGTTTACACCTAGGAGAGGCCAGTCCACACCATCAGTGGATAGCTTTCCAAGCACAGTGTTCAGGGGACCAGCCCCAGCATCTTTTGCCTATCCACATTTCCTGAAGTGGCATAAGGGGGAGTGTTGGAGAGTGACGGGTGCCTGCCTAAGGTGTGGGTCGATAGAGCATCAGTTAAGGAACTGTCCACGTAGAATTGCCACAGCTGCTCCAGCACAAGTAGAGAGACCTGCCCCTGCACCTCAAAGGGGTAGGAAGTCTGGTAAATCTGAGGCAGTTGGTCCATCACAGAGACCTGTATCTGAGCCAGCCAAGAGGCCATAGGCTAAAGCGCCTGTCAGAGCTTATGCCATGAGAGCTCAGGAGGAGCAAGATACCCCGAACATTATCAGGGGTACGTTCTCCCTCTACAACACATCTGTGCATGCATTGGTGGATCTAGGATCCACTCATTCATACATCTGCATCAACCTACCCGTAGAAAGTGGGATACTAGTAGGGGAGAGTGACCAAGACATTCTGGTCACTAATCCATTGGGCCATAGTGTAGTGGTGAATAAGGTATACAAAGGTTGCCCGTTAAGGATTCAGGGTAATGAATTCTTGGCAGACCTGATTGAATTGCCTTTCCATGAGTTTGAAGTGATTTTGGGAATGGACTGGTTGTCACATCATCAAGTAATGGTTGACTATAAATTGAAGAGAATTTCCTTGAAAACTTTTGAGGGTAATGAGATCACAGCTGTGGGGGAAATGACAAATTTCTTATCCAATGTCATCTCAGCCACAATTGCAAGAAAACTGATGAGAAAAGGCTGTGAAGCCTGCCTAGCACATGTGGTGGATACTAGGTAGGCTAAGCCAGATCTGTGTGACATACCCACAGTAAGAGACTTCCTAGATATATTCCTTGAAAAATTGTTTGGCTTGCTATCAGAAAGGGAAGTCGAATTTGCTATTGAGATACTACCGGGTACAAACCTACTGAGTTAAAGGAGCTGAAAATCCAGTTGCAAGAGTTACTGGATAAGGGATTCATACGCCCCAGTGTGTCACCATGGGGAGCTTCAGTGCTGTTTGTAAAGAAGAAGGATGGGACTTTGAGGTTATGCATCGATTACCGGCAGTTGAATAAAGTGACTGTGAAGAATAAGTATCCGTTGCCTAGAATTAATGATCTATTTGATCAGTTGAAGGGAGCAGGAGTATTTTCTAAAATTGATCTCAGATCAGGGTATCATCAATTGAGAGTGAAGGATGCAGATGTGCCAAAGATTGCATTCAGGACCCAGTATGGGCATTATGAGCTATTGGTGATGCCCATTGGCCTAACCAATGCACCAGCAGCATTCATGGAGCTTATGAACCGTATCTTTCATCCATATCTAGATCATTTCGTTGTGGTCTTTATTGATGATATTTTGGTGTATTCCAATACTAGGGAAGAACATGATGAGCATTTAAGTATTGTTCTGCAAACCCTGAGAGAAAAGAAGCTGTATGCTAAGTTGTCCAAGTGTGACTTCTGGTTGAATGAGATTGCATTCGTTTAACACATAGTGTCAGCTGATGGGATTAGAGTGGATCCCAAGAAAATAGAAGCAGTGATGGAATGGAAGCCTCCCAGAAATACAACTGAGGTCAGAAGTTTCTTAGGGCTAGCTGGGTATTACAGAAGATTTGTGAAGGGATTTTCTTTAATAGCTACCCCAATGACCAAGTTGTTACACAAGAATGTCATATTTGACTAGACTGGCAAGTGTCAGGCCAGTTTTGAGAAGTTAAAGGTTATATTGACAAAGGCACCAGTGTTAACACAACCAATGTCAGGAAAGGACTTTGTGGTCTACAGTGATGCCTCGCATAATGGGTTAGGGTGTGTATTGATGCAAGAGGGAAAGGTGGTCGCCTATGCTTCCAGGCAACTAAGGCCACATGAACAGAACTACCCTACCCATGATCTAGAACTTGCGGCAATTATCTTCGAACTAAAAATATAGAGGCACTACTTGTATGGTGAAAAGTGTAATATTTACACAGACTACAAAAGTCTGAAATACTTGCTAACCCAGAAGGAGCTCAACCTTAGACAAAGGCGATGGATTGAGTTCTTGAAGGACTATGACTATGTGATAGACTATCATCCTGGGAAGGCAAATGTAGTTGCTGATGCTTTGAGCAGAAATCCATCATAGCTTTGAGATCATTGAATGCCCATCTATCCTTGGTTGGAAATGGAGCTATTTTGGTTGAGTTGCAAGTGAGGCCTAACTTACTATAGCAGATTTTAGATAGGCAGAAGGTAGATGAGAAGTTAACGGCTACTATGACCAAAATCTCGAAAGGGAAGGCAAACTAATTATGAGGTGAAAGCAGATAGGTGCCTGTGTTACAAGGGAAGAGTGTGCGTACCGGATGATGGGGAATTGAAAGCCAGTATTCTAAAAGAGGCACACACCAGTGTTTATGCTATGCACCTAGGAAGTACAAAAATGTATCATGACCTGAAGCTTCATTATTGGTGGCCTGGCATGAAGAAGGACACAGCTGATTATGTGACTAAATGCTTGACATGTCAGCAAGTCAAGGCAAAACATCAAGTTCCATCGGGTTTGCTACAGCTTATATGCATACCTAAATGGAAATGGGATCGAGTCACCATGGATTTTGTAAGTGGTCTACCTCTCACCCAGAAGAAGCATGATGGGTGATAGTTGATAGATTGACGAAGTCAACACACTTTTTGCCAGTTAGGACTGACTACTCATTGGAGAAGTTAGCAGAATTGTATATCAGAGAGATAGTTAGATTGCATGGAATTCCACTTTTCATCATATCTGATCGAGACCCAAGGTTTACATCGAGATTTTGGAATAAGTTGCATGAATCCTTGGGTACACAACTCCACTTTAGCACAACTTTTCATCCTCAGATGAATGGGCAATCAGAAAGAGTAATCCAGGTAAACATTGAAACCAATTGAATTAATATAAATATTGAACTGAAATGATAATAATAACATGAAATATATGTTAGGCCTTTAAGGATATGCTGAGGAGTTGTGTCATTGAGTTTGAGGGAAGTTGGGATAGATATCTCCCACTGGCAGAATTTGCATGCAATAATAGCTACCAAGCTAGCATCCAAATGGCCCCATATGAGGCATTGTATGGGAGGAAATGTAGAACCCTAGTGTGTTAGATTGAATTGGGCAAAGATAAACTAGTAGGGCCAGACCTAGTGAAACAGACTGAGGAGACAGTAAAGTTAATCAAAGCTAATTTGAAGGTTGCCTCAGATAAACAGAAATCCTATGCAGCTGAAGAGAAAAGAAATAGAATATGCAGTTAGTGGCAAAGTGTTCCTCAAGGTGTCACCGTGAAAGAAGGTACTAAGGTTTGGAAGAAAAGGTAGTTAAGCCCTAGGTTCATTGACCCATATGAAGTCATTGAATGTGTGGGTCTAATGGCCTATAGACTAGCTTTACCACCAGAGCTGGACAAGATCCACAATGTGTTTCATGTATCCATGTTGAGAAGATACGGCTCAGATCCTTCACATGTCATTTCCATGGAAGAAATTGAAGTACAACTAGACTTGACATATGAACCTGGCTCGGGAAGTGAAGGAGTTGAGGAACAAGCAGATTCCACTGGTGAAAGTGCTTTGGAGGCACCACAACACTAAGGAGGCAACTTGGGAAAGTGAAGAGATGATGAGGTAACAGTTCTCTTAACTGTTTGCATCAGATAAATTTCGAGGTCGAAATTTAAATTAGAGGGAAAGAGTTGTAACACTCTCACTGTAGCAATTTTGTACATTCTACTGTTCAGGTGTTTGATGTCGGTCCAGACAGCTAGAACGTCTAGAAAAATATTTAGACTAAAGTGGAGAGCCATAATTAACTTAAATAATAATAAGAAAAATTAAGGAAAAATTTTGAAAATAAAATACAACCAAGTTAAATGAGCCGTTGCCCTAGCGATGGATAACCCAGTGGGAAGTTGCGGTCCTCACAGCTAGGAGCCCTAAACCTAGGGGAAAATTCATAAAATAATTTTTGGGATTCCAGATAAGAGTCATTGAGGTTTTTATGGCATTAGAATGCCAAGAAAAGGCATAGAAAAATTTTTAGATCATTACAGACAATTTTCGCTCTTTAAGTCAAACGGAGGGCATTTTGGTCATTTCGTCTTCAGAGATGATTTTTGGCCGACTTGTCCAGTTAAGTAAATAATTTGTATGACATAAAATATGAATAAATATTACTAAAAATTGAATTGAAAATGAGTAGAAAAGAAAAGAAATGGAAATAAAATAAAACTCACATTTATGACATCAACAAGATGTCATAAATGAATGAAATTAAACCCTAACCAATGGGAACTTACCAAGCCAATTAAAAGGGATAAGTATCACAAAATTAGACTAAAAAATGAAAGAACATTATGCTCATCTCCTTCAATTTTCGACAACCTCTCTTTCCCTCACTACCTTAATTAAAGCTTTTTCTTTCTCTTGCTAAAACCTCACACTTTACACCATAAAACCTCATCCTCACTTCACTAAAATTTATCCTCACACCCTAAATCACCTTTAGGCAGCCATTAGAGGGAGAAATCTTAAAGATTAATAAGCTCAAGTGGGAGCTTTAATAAGGTTAGTGTCCAATATCTTTCTCTCTCTTTAAATTCATGACTAGAAAGTTGATTTAATTTGAAATTTATAAGAAATTCAAATGAAAACCTTTGATGTACTCACTCTATATTTTCGACAGCCATGGATTTATTAGAGTTTTGATGATTTCTTTGGATTAAATGAGTATATAAGCTGCCCTTGATATGAACTTAATACTTAGCACATTGAATTATAAGTTAATAGAAGAGTAGAGAAATTGAGAACTTTGGGCTTTGAGAAAATTAGAGTTTTGCTCCTATAATGGTGTAGGAACATTTTAATGATCAATTAGTGACTATTTGGTAAGTTTTAAACTTAATATGAAGTGAATTGAGTCATTGAATGTTGGGGAGGGTAGGCTACCTTGAGTGCCCTGCAGGTCTGGATGTGAGTCCAGCATGTTTGGGCAGATATAACTTGGTTTGTGTAGGTTCAATTAGATACATAATGGCACAACTTTGATGAAGGAATCCTATCCAGAAACTAAACTTAGGATGCCCTAAAAGTTTACCAAATCAGGGCAACTTACATTCTGCCTGGGCAAAATGATTAAATGAACAGTGTTCATTCATTTGGTCATAACTCAGTGTAAGAAGGTCCAATTGACCTAAAATTTAAATCAATGGAAAGCTGAGGCAATTTAGAACAACTTTCATTGAGAGCACAAATTCAAATTCTGGACTTAAGTAAATGATATTGCTAGCCATATTTGGACTACCAAATCTGGCAGAACCAAAAATTGCCCAGAAATTATGGGTAAAGGCAATCTGACCAGTTATGGTGCAATAGCCATAACTTGAGCTAGACTACTCCAAATGGGGTGATTCAAAAAGTGAAATGTAACTAGATACAATAAGGAACAACTTTGATGAATGACATTTGGCCAAATTCTCACAGTAGAATGGCCTAATGGAACAGTGATCTCTAACATCAAAAACTGAAATTTCTGATTTATTTTCCATTAGTTAGAAGTATGGATTGGCAACTAATGCCAACACTTTTGGGAATCAAAATGTGGTAAATTTATGTGATCAGGACTCATGCAGCTACTATGCATTGGAAAGTCAATAATTTGACCTAAATAGTAAAATGAATAGTAACCTTACATATGAAACATGAAAATTAAATCAATAATTTTGTAATGTGCCCTAATACACCTAGTAAGATTGGTTTGGATAGGTTGGCATGCCAATAGGATTCAGTTAGTAGTACTGCACATAGCATTATGCCATTCTGTGATTTTATGGCTTTTAACCATTCTAATATTATGGTAATACTTGGCCTTGTGCCTAATAATAATTATAGCTTATTAGCTGTTCTGTCGCATATCGGGAGATACATATGTGACCGATGGCATGACGGCCCGAGGTACTTGGTACCTAGTGCTAGTTTACCCGTTTATCCAGTCTAGTCATCCAGTGTAGGTTACTTGGGCAACCAAAAATGAAAGTTGATAAATTTAATGAAATAATGGACATAACAAGTACCAAATAAATAAGACTACAAATAATTATAAAAAAATTTTCTGCATAAGACATCAATATATACACTGCATATTTATTTTCTTTTAGTTCTTTTTATTTTATTATTGGCACCACTAAGCATTATTGCTTAGCGCATTGCTTTTTGCCGCACGTAGGTTCTGGAGAGACTGGTAGAGAGCCCAGTAGACCACAGACTGGGTGAGGCCATCCACAGTTCAGCATAGTGTCCGTGTCACCTCACAGACTTCAGTACATTGGTAGGACACTAGGTCCCATTTTGGTATTTTGTAATTAAACTTTTATTTTCTCTTGTATAGTTGAGACTTATGTAATATATTTTGGTATTAATGTAAATATTTATAATTTGTGTTTATAAATGAAAATTGAGTATTTATTTATGATTTGTACATGATTATTTTGTGAAATGAATGAATGATAAATAAAAGAATTATTGAGAAATGATTGAGAAATATTGAGATTTTGTTGATATAATGGAGTTTGAGAATGATTGAAAATGTATAGGAAGTGTTTTTCATAGGTTCCGAAGAACTGTTTTCTCCATTTTTAGCTGGTACTCTGCTGGATTTTCTATAAAATTTTCAGAACCTCAAATGAATTTATAATTTCAACAAATGACTTAAATGTGTGAAATTTCACAAATTGCATTACAACACCATAAAAAAAATAATTATGCAAGGAAAAAATAATTGAGATAAAATATGGTGTTCCGGTACACTGTGGGCATATCTTACTCTCCTACACTATAGATGGGTAAGGGGTGTCACATTTAGCGGAATCAGAGCACGGTTTAGGCATTTCTGGGTCTAGATCGAGTCCATACCATGCATTGCATTTGCAAGAGTCGAGGTGACCCTAATGCAGATCTGTTTGGTTTTCTTATTTTGATTAGGATATGGCCCCCACGTCATAGAGGGCAGTTGAGGAGGAAGTGGAGAGTCATGCTCCACCTGCAGCGGCTGAAACTGGGGGTAGGGGAGAACCTTGCTCCACCAGCTCTAATAGAGCCTGCTCAACCTCCACAGGCCATGTTCTAGCAAATGGCTCAATTTTTCAGACAAATGGCAGGGGTAATACCACCACCACCACCTCCACAGCAGAAATCCCATTTGGAAAAACTGAGAAAATTTGGAGTAGTGGATTTTTTTGGCAAGAGAGAAGATGATTCTGTTGCAGCTAAGAACTGGTTGAACGGAATAGGAAGAGTTTTAAAACAACTCCACTACACCCCAGAGTAAAACCTAGAAGCTGTTGTATCTCTACTGCAAGATGATGCATATCAATGGTGGGATACAGTGTCCAGTGAAGTGCAGCCAGAACAAATAACCTGGGACTACTTCCTCTCAGAGTTTAGAAAGAAGTATATGGGTAGTGTATATCTGGAAGAGAGAAGAAGAGAATTCATTAACTTGAGGCAGAGACAGTTGATAGTGGCAGAGTATGAAAAAGAATTTGTTAGATTAAGCTGTTATGGAAGGCAGATAGTCCCTAATGAGGCCGAAAGGTATAGAAGATTTGAAGAGCGGTTAAATGACAATATAAAGATAATGATCATTGCCTTGGGAATCACAGACTTTACCAAGTTAGTCGAAGTTGTAGTAAAAGTTGAGAAAGTCAGAATAAGTGAGCAGACTAGAAGAGAGAGACAGCAGAAGAGGGGTCCAAGTCAGTTTAGCTCATCTCCTGCACTAGAAAAGAAGTTCAGAGGTCCACCTGCTCAGAGTTCAAGTCAGCCTCAAGGTCAGGGTCAGTCCCAGGGGCCCAAACCACAGTTTACACCTAGGAGAGGCCAGTCCACACCATCAGTGGGTAGCTCTCCAGGTACAATATTCAGGGGACCAGCCCCAGCATCTTCTGCCTATCCACATTACCTGAAGTGGCATAAGGGGGAGTGTTGGAGAGTGACGGGTGCCTGCCTAAGGTGTGGGTCAAAAGAGCATCAGTTAAGGAACTGTCCACGCAGAACTACCACAGCTGCTCCAGCACAAGTAGAGAGACCTGCCCCTGCACCTCAAAGGGGTAGGAAGTCTGGTAAATCTAAGGTAGTTGGTCCATCACAGAGACCTACATCTGAGCCAGCGAAGAGGCTAGAGGCTAGAGCACCTGCCAGAGCTTATGCCATGAGAGCTCAGGAGGAGCAAGATGCCCTGGACGTTATCAGGGGTATGTTCTCCCTCTACAACACATCTGTGCATGCATTGGTGGATCCAGGATCCACTCATTCATACATCTGCATCAAACTACCTATAGAAAGGGGGATACTAGTAGGAGAGAGTGACCAAGACATTTTGATCACTAATCCATTGGGCCATAGTGTAGTGGTGAACAAGGTATACAAAGGTTGCCCGTTAAGGATTCAGGGGTATGAATTCTTGGCAGACCTGATTGAATTGCTTTTTCATGAGTTTGATGTGATTTTGAGAATGGACAGGTTATCATGTCATCAAGCAATAGTTAACTGTAAATTGAAGAGAATTTCCTTGAAAACTCCTGAAGGTAATGAGACCACAGTGGTGGAGGAAAGGACATATTTCTTGTGCAATGTCATCTCAGCCACAGTTATAAGAAAACTAATGAGAAAAAGCTGTGAAGCCTAACTAGCACATGTGGTGGATACTAGGCAGGCTAAGCTAGATTTGTGTGACATACCCACAGTAAGAGACTTCCCAGATATGCTCCCTGAAGAATTGCCTGGCTTGCCACTAGAAAAGGAAGTCGAATTTGCTATTGAGATACTGTTGGGTACAGCACTAATCTCTATTGCTCCTTATAGGATAGCACCTACTGATTTAAAGGAGCTGAAAATCCACTAGCAGGAGTTACTGGTTAAGGGGTTCATACGCCCCAGTATGTCACCATAGGGAGTTCTAGTGCTGTTTGTAAAGAAGAAGGATGGGACTTTGAGGTTATGCATCGATTACCGGCAGTTGAATAAAGTGACTATGAAGAACAAGTATCCGTTGCCTAGAATTGATGATCTGTTTGATTAGTTGAAGGGAGTAGGAGTATTTTCTAAAATTGATCTTAGATCAGGGTATCATCTGTTAAGGGTGAAGGATGCAGATGTGCCAAAGACTGCATTTAGGACCCAGTAAGAGCATTATGAGCTCATGGTGATGCCCTTTGGCCTAACTAATGCACCAGCAGCATTCATGGACCTTATGAACCGTATCTTCCATCCATATCTAGATCGGTTCATAGTGGCCTTTATTGATAATATTTTGGTGTATTCCAAGAGCAAGGAAGAACATGATGAGCATTTGAGGATTGTTCTGCAAACCCTGAGAGAAAAAAAAGCTGTATGCTAAGGTTTCCATGTGTGACTTCTGGTTAAATGAGATTGCATTCATTGGACACATAGTGTCAGCTGATAGAATTAGAGTGGATCACAAGAAAATAGAAGCAGTGATGGAATGGAAGCTTCCCAAAAATACAATTGAGGTCAGAATTTTCTTGGGGCTAGCTAGGTATTGCAGAAGATTTGTGAAGGGATCTTCTTTAATAGCTGCCCCAATGACCAAGTTATTACATAAGAATTTCAGATTTGACTAGAATGGCAAGTGTCAGGCCAGTTTTGAGAAGTTGAAGGCTTTGTTAACAGAGGCACTAGTGTTAACATAGCCAGTGTAGGGAAAGGACTTTTTGGTCTACAGTGATGCCTTGCATAATGGGTTAGGGTGTGTATTGATGCAAGAGGGGAAGGTGGTCACCTATGCTTCCAGGCAGCTAAGGCCACATGAACAGAACTACCCTACCCATAATCTAGAACTTGCAGTAGTTATCTTCGCACTGAAAATATGGAGGCAATACTTGCATGGTGAAAAGTGTTATATTTACATAGACCACAAAAGTCTGAAATACTTGCCAACTCAGAAGGAGCTCAACCTTAGACAAAGGCGATGGATTGAGTTTCTGAAGGACTATGACTATGTGATAGACTACCATCCTGGGAAGGCAAATGTAGTTGTTGATGCTTTGAGTAGAAAATCCATCATAGCTTTGAGATCATTGAATGCTCGTCTATCCTTAGCTCGAGATGGAGCTATTTTGGCTGAGTTGCAATTGAGGCCAAACCTGCTACAGCAGATTTTAGATGGGCAGAAGGTAGATGAGAAGTTAAGGGCTACTATGAGCAAAATCTCAGAAGGGAAGGCAACTGATTATGAGGTGAAAGCAGATAGGTGTCTATGTTACAAAGGAAGAGTGTGTGTACCAGATGATGGGGAATTGAAAGCCAGTATTCTAAAAGAGGCACACACTAGCGTTTATGCTATACACCCAGGAAGTACAAAAATGTATCATGACCTAAAGCTTCATTATTGGTGGCCTGGCATGAAGAAGGACATAGCTGATTGTGTGGCTAAATGCTTGACATGTCAGCAAGTCAAGGCAGAACATCAAGTTCCATCAGGTTTGCTACAGCTTATACGCATACTTGAATAGAAATGGGATTGGGTCACCATGGATTTTGTAAGTGGTCTACCTCTCACCCAGAAGATGCATGATGCAGTATGGGTGACAGTAGATAGATTGACAAAGTCAGCACACTTTCTGCTAGTTAGGACTGATTACTCACTGGAGAAGTTAGTAGAATTGTATATCAGTGAGATAGTTAGACTGCATGGAATTCCACTTTCCATCATATCTGATCGAGACAAAAGGTTTATATCAAGATTTTGGAAGAAGTTGCACGAATCCTTAGGTACACAACTCCCCTTTAGCACAACTTGTCATCCTCAGATGGAGGGGCAATCAGAAAGAGTAATCTAGGTAAACATTGAAACCAATTGAATTAATACAAATATTAAACTGAAATGATAATAATAACATGAAATATATGTTAGGTCCTTGAGGATATGCTGAGGAGTTGTGTCATTGAGTTTGAGGGAAGTTGGGATAGATATCTCCCACTGGCAGAATTTGCTTACAATAATAGCTGCCAAGCTAGCAACCAAATGGCCCCGTATGAAGCATTATGGGAGGAAATGTAGAACCCCAGTGTGTTGGACTGAATTGGTCGAAGATAAACTGGTAGGGCCAGACCTGGTGAAACAGACTGAGCAGAAAGTAAAGTTAATCAAACTAATTTGAAGGTTGCCTCTGATAGACAGAAATCCTATGCCGACCTGAAGAGAAAAGAAATAGAATATGCACTTAGTGACAAAGTGTTCCTCAAGGTGTCACCATGGAAGAAGGTACTAAGGTTTGGAAGAAAAGGTCGTTAAGCCCTAGGTTCATTGGCCCATATGAAGTCGTTGAACATGTGGGTCCAGTACCTATAGGCTAGCTTTACCACCAGAGCTAGACAAGATCCACAATGTGTTTCAGGTATCCATGCTAAGAAGATACCGCTTAGATCCTTCACATATCATTTCCATAGAAGAAATTGAAGTATAACCGGACTTGACATATGAAGAAGAACCCTTACGGATCCTGGCTCGGGAAGTGAAGGAGTTGAGGAACAAGCAGATTCCACTAGTGAAAGTGCTGTGGAGGCACCACAACACCGAGGAGGCAACTTGGGAAAGTGAAGAAACGATGAGACAACAGTTCCCTCAACTATTTGCATTAGGCAAATTTCGAAGACGAAATTTAAATTAGAAGGGAAGAGTTGTAACACCCTCACTGTAGCAATTCTGTACATTATACTGTTCAGGTGACCGATGTCGGTCCGGATAGCTAGAACGTCTGGAAAAATATTTAGACTAAAGTGAGGAGCCATAATTAACTCAAATAATAATAAGAAAAATTAAGAAAAAATTTTAGAAATAAAATACAACCAAGTTAAATGAGCCGGTGCCCTAGCGATGGGTAACCCAGTGGGAAGTTGCGGTCCTCATAGCTAGGAGCCCTAAACCTAGGGAAAAATTCATGAAATAATTTTTAGGACTCCAGAGAAGAGTCATTAAGGTTTTAATGGCATTAGAATACCAAGAAAAGGCTTAGAAAATTTTTTAGGACGGTACAGATGATTTTGGCTCTTTAAGCCAAATGGAGGGCATTTTGGTCATTTCATCTTCAGAGATGATTTTTGGCTGACTTATCCAATTAAGTAAATAATTTTTATGACATAAAATATGAATAAATATTGCTAAAAATTGAATTGAAAATGGGTAGAAAAGAAAAGAAATGGAAATAAAATAAAACTCACATTTATGACATCAACATGATGTCATAAATGAATGAAATTAAACCCTAACCAATGGGAATTAACCAAGCCAATTAAAAGGGATAAGTATCATAAAATTAGACTAAAAAAATGAAAGAACATTCTGCTCATCTCCTTCAATTTTCGACAGCCTCTCTTTCCCTCACTACCTCCATTAAAGCTTTCTCTTTCTCTTGCTAAAACCTCACCCTTTATACCATAAAACCTCATCCTCACTTCACTAAAATTTATCCTCACACCCTAAATCACCTTTAGGCAACCATTAGAGGCAGAAATCTTATAGATTAACAAGCTTAAGTGGAAGCTTTAATAAGGTTAGTGTCCAATATCTTTCTCTCTCTTTAAATTCATAACTAGAAAGTTGATTTAATTTGAAATTTATAAAAAAATCAAAAGAAAACCTTTGATGTACTCACTTTATATTTTCGGCAACCATGGATTTATTAGAGTTTTGATGATTTCTTTGGATTAAATGAGTATATAAGCTGCCCTTGATATGAACTTAACTCTTAGCTCATTGAATTGTAAGTTAATGGAAGAGTAGAGAAATTGAGAATTTAGGGCTTTGAGCAAATTGGAGTTTTGCTCTTTTAATGGTGTAGGAACATTTTAATGGCCAATTAGTAACCATTTGGTAAGTTTTAAACTTAATATGAAGTGAATTGAGTCATTGAATGTTGGGAAGGGTAGGTTGCCTTGAGTGCCTTGCAGGTTTGGATGTGAGTCCAGCATGTTTGGGTAGCTATAACTTGGGTTATGTAGGTTCAATTGGTGCAAGGCCAATTGGACATAAAATTAGACTTTGATGAAGGAACCCTGTCTAGAAACTAAACATAGGATGCCTTAAAAATTGACCAAATCCGGGTAACTTACATTCTGCCTAGGCAAAATGACCAAATGAACATTATGCATTCATTTGGTCATAACTCAGTGTAGAAAGGTCCAATTGACCTGAAATTTATATCAATGGAAATCTG
Source organism: Hevea brasiliensis (assembly GCF_030052815.1). Taxonomy (NCBI): domain Eukaryota; kingdom Viridiplantae; phylum Streptophyta; class Magnoliopsida; order Malpighiales; family Euphorbiaceae; genus Hevea; species Hevea brasiliensis. Next base: position 7,458,304 of record NC_079508.1, on the reverse strand, counting down.
AGGCAATTTAGAACAACTTTCTTAGAGAACACAAATTCAAATTATGGACTTAACTAAATGAAATTGCTAGCCAAAGTTGGACTACCAAATCTAGCAGAACCAAAAATTGCCCAGAAATTCTGGGTAAAGGCAATCCAACCAGTTATGGTGCAATAGTCATAACTTGAGCTAGAAAACTCCAAATGGGGTGATTCAAAAAGTGAAATGTAACTAGACACAATAAGGAACAACTTTGATGAAGAACATTTGGCCAAATTCTCACTATAGAATGGCTTAATGGAACAGTGATCTCTAACATCCAAAATTGAAATTTCTGATTTATTCTCCGTTGGTTAGAAGTATAGATTGGCAACTAATGCCAACAATTTTGGGAACCAAAATATGGCAAATTTATGTGATTAGGACTCATGTAGCTACTATGCATTGAAAAGTCAATAATTTGACCTAAATAGTAAAATAAATAGTAACCTTACATGTAAAACATGAAAATTAAATCAATAATTTTGTAATGTGCCCTAGTACACCTAGTAAGATTGGTTTGGATAGGTTGGCATGCCAATAGGATTTAGTTAGCAGTACTGCACATGACATTATGCCATTTTGTGATTTTATGGCTTTTAGCCATTCTGATATTATGGTGATACTTGGCCTTGTGCCTAATAATTATTACAGCTTATTAGCTGTTCTGTCACACACCGAGAGATACATATGTGACTGATGGTGTGATGGCCCGAGGTACTTGGTGCCCAGTGTCAGTTTACTCATTTATCCAGTCCAGTTATCCAGTATAGGTTACTTGGGCAACCAAAAATGGAAGTTGATAAATTTAATGAAATAATGGACATAACAACTACAAAATAAATAAGATTACAAATAATTACAAAAAATTTGTCTGCATGAGACATCAATATATACACTGCATATTTATTTTCTTTTAGTTCTTTTTATTTTATTATTGGCACCACTAAGCATTATTGCTTAGTGTGTTGCTTTTTGCCACGCATTGGTTTTGGAGAGACTGACAGAGAGCCTAGTAGATCACAGACTGGGTGAGGCTGTCCACAGTTCTGCATAGTGTCTGTGTCACCTCACAAACTTCAGTGCATTGGTAGGATACTAGGTCTCATTTTGATATTTTGTAATTCAACTTTTATTTTCTCATGTATAGTTGAGACTCATGTAATATATTTTGGTATTAATGTAAATATTTATAATTTGTGTTTATAAATGAAAATTGAGTATTTATTTATGATTTGTACATGATTATCATGTGAAATGAATGAATGGCAAATAGAAGAATTATTGAGAAATGGTTGAGAAATTTTGAGATTTTGTTGATATAATGGAGTTTGAGAATGATTGAAAATGTATAGGAAGTGTTTTTCACAGGTTTCGAAAAACTGTTTTCTCCATTTTTAGCCGGTACTCTGCTGGATTTTTTATAAAATTTTCGGAATCTCAAATGAATTTATAATTTCAATAAATGACTTAAATGAGTCAAATTTCACAAATTGCATTTCATCACCATAAAGAAATAAATTAAGGAAGGAAAAAAATAATTGAGATAAATATGGTGTTCCAGTACACTGTGTGGCATATCTTACTCAGCTACACTGGAGACGGGTAAGGGGTGTCACACCTTTAGCAACTCTTGTAAAATGAATGAATGAAATGCACCTAGAAATGCCCTAATTAAATTCTTGGTGGCCTAGAATTGAATCCCTTAGAAAGTCCATGATCATACCATATTTATTGTTTATCCATGTATGCATGAAATGTATGGGAATGTATGCAAGTATATGATATATGCATGCTAATTGGAAAATGTGCAAAGTGAGACCATAATAGTAACTAAGCCGACCACTAAATCTTCCAAACAAATGATTAAGTTGGAAATGGTATAATTAAAGTAATTATATCATGGGCCCTCCATTGAGGCAATTATTTTAAGAAATTTTAAATACTTGTATGTGATGCATTTAATTTAAGAGATTTTCTTAAAGATAATTGTTAAGCATGAGATGTTGTAAATATGTAAATAAGTTGATAGCCAATAATGGATGTGCCTGAGGATGTTAAAATTATTTTCATTCCAAACAAATGATTAAGTTGGAAATGGTATAATTAAAGTAATTATATCATGAGCCCTCCATTGAAGCAATTATTTTAAGAAATTTTAAATACTTGCATATGATGCATTTAATTTAAGAGATTTTCTTAAAGATAATTGCTAAGCATGAGATGTTGTAAATATGTAAATAAGTTGATGGCCAATAATGGATGTGCCTGAGGACGTTAAAATTATTTGCATGTTTACTGGCTCAATGAGATAAACTTAACTAATGCAAGATAAATAAATAATGGATGTGCTTGAAATTTTGAGCATTAGGGGCTAGATAAATGATTGAACCTCATATGAGATTGTAGGAGCGGAAGCATGAAAAACACAAGTTTAGATCATTGAAATTTAAAAATTTTTCATCCAGGGTCACATGCATCATGCAAGATTCATTTTTATCTATTTGATTTCAATGATAAATAGCATATTAAAACTCTTTTAATATATTTTTGGATCTACATTTGCCATTTAAGATTTTAAAATTAATAGTTTAATTCTTTAGAACCCTAGATTAGATCAAGAACAAGTGCACTAACCTTTTTGATGCACTGCAGTGTGTTTGGCACCTTTGGGATGCGCCTAGGACACTAGATGTTGTCCCTCTAGCTTGTCCACACCAAGATCACCAATGGTAGCCCTTAAACAGCTTCTAAAGCTTTCCCAATCAATTAGAAAATAAAGTTTTTCCTTTTGAGAGATTACAGATGTAAATAGGACACTAGAAACGATTTCTAGTATTTTTAATTCAAGAGATTGTTGGCTAATCTCTTTGAATTGTTGAGAGATGAAGAAGAAGAGAGGGAAAGATAGCCAAGGGTGGTGGCACCAAAGAAAGAATGAACATATTGAATTATTTGTTCTTTCATCCTTACACTTATATAGCTAGGTCACCACTTAAAACCCTTGCCACATGTCACCTTCTGATTGGCTCTAGGTTTAATTAACCCAATCACATTGTTCCAAGTATCAAACCTATATTTAAGCTTGACTTTAATCATCTTACATGATTAAAAGACATATGGCAAGCTTATGTGTAGTGCCATGTGTTATCATTTCATGGTGCCACATGTCACCCTGTGAAATGACCAAAATACCACTGTGTCTTAATTTTGAGTTCTTAACCCAAAATAATTATTTCTTTTCTTCGAATCAATTTATATCAAATATAAATTAATTAATTAATCTCTATTAATTAATTTCTCATTAATTAAATTCATATTTAAACACTTTAAATATAAATTTAACTTATATTATACATCCAATAACCTAGATTTGGTTTCAAGCCATGCTAGAGACATTGTAATCTAATTGCAAACCAAACCTATTTAATTAATCAATTAAACTCTTTAGTTAATTAATTAAATCATATTTAATTTGGTGATTACTTGTGTATGTGTATGACTTACTAGGCTCATCACTAATTGGCAATGAGACATGATATCAACTTTTAATATCATCAGAACTCTTTCTTACCATAAATGATTTCTCTAAATCATTTTATGCACCTCATAAACCATGGTTAACACCTAGCATAGCATGCCATGGCCATCTAATTAGTAATAAAGTTTACCTTAAATGAACCTATAATCATATGTTACCATGCACTAGAATCTCTCTGTTACAAAATCCCAATTCGAGCTGAAGTCATGGTTTATGTCAAACCCTATTTGCTTTGAAAATTATGCTGTCTTTTAATTCCAGTTCTTGATTAAAAGATTTTCTCATCAGAAACTCTTTTCTGATTAAATCTATCTATCCTAGCCAGGAACTTGAAACATCAAGAATAATTAAATGAACATAGGATTTTATCCCCATTTACTTAAGGTAACAGATTTCATCTTGATCAACACCTACCTCCATATATAACTAGTAGAAGCCAACACATGCCCATATACCTATACACCGTATAAGTATGAAAGCAGTATCAAACTCAAACCACCTATATACAAGATAACTGTGCTATCTCAGGTCTAAAGATTATATGCCCTGATATGATTTATGACAATACATTGACAAGAGTAAACTCCATGTGCTTGTCATAAATGTCACTGGTTTGGCCTACTTGTCATGTATAAGTGCCTATCATGTTTGTTATATGGCATGAGACTCACCATTCCATCTTATTTACATCTCATATAAATAACTTGGGAACAAACATGATTACAATCTTTCTGGATAAGTCATGTCCTTATTGTGAAGTATCTTCGATTGTGAACCTATTTATGATACTTTGTGCTAGAAATACTGTCACTCATATTCTTAACAACTTAAGAATATAATTTCTTACAAAATATCAATGGACTTTTTCTATTACACATAAATATATTATGTAAACGGAAAAGTGAAAATGCCTTTTATTAATAAAACATGTACAATATACATACTAAATGATATGCTCTAGGGTATACTACTAACAAATTAAAGGACTGAAAGGTGAAGATTAACATTAGAAAATCAAGATCTTGAACCTAGGAATTCTAACCTAGACATAGGCTGATACCTTTGTGGAACTTCAAAATTGGTCAAAAATCTTAAAGGATTCTAATTAATTTAATCACTACGAAAGTAGGGTTTGAGTTAATTAGAATACACCCTAGATGCCTTAAGAAAGGATTTAGAATAACTTAGGACTGATTTTCATCAAGGCAAATGATTCTCAATTCAGTAAATAAACTAGATAACATCCCTAGTAAGATTCAAGTGTGAAATCTTAATTCCATAATTGTTTTAAAATAAATCATTTCGTTTTAAGTTTACCATTCTAGTGTTTAAAGTTAACAAACTCCATTCCCTAAGTATTCAATTGCCTAGACAGTCAAAATTACTGTGTAGATTGGTACTTGCTAAACAAAATCCTTGTGGAAATGATACTCTACTCATCACTTTATTACTTGTTAGCGATCCGTGCACTTGCAGTGGTTGTAAAATAGCGAAACAAGTTTTCGGTGCCGTTGCCAAGGATCTTTGGTTTTAGTAATATCAAGTGATAGGCAATTTAGCTAATTTAGGTAATTATATTTATTATCTAATTTTATTTTACTAGTTGTATTTCTTTTCTTTTCTCTTAGGTGCCCGATCTGGTTTATGACCAGAACAAAGCCAGAAGAAATTTTCGACTGTGATCCGGAGATAGACAAAACTCTGAAAGCCATTAGGAGGGAAAGGAAACATCAAGAGCACGGTCAATGAGATCCTGAAATTCCAACCATGGCAGATAATAATGACAGACCAAGACTCTTGAGAGATTACTGAGCTCCATCTATCTAAGGATTTCAGCCCAGTGTCACTAGACCCACAGCAGAAGCCAACAACTTTGAATTAAAACTAGCATGGCTCCAAATGATTCAACAAACCCAGTTTGCAGGTTCACCCACAGAAGACCCACATGATCACCTCTAGTGCTTTCTTGCCTATGTGACACATTCAAGATGAATGGAGTGTCTGATCAAGCAATAAGACTCAGAGCATTCCCATTCTCCATTCGGGACAGAGCAAGGAAGTGGTTACTTTCTCAATCGGCTGGAATGTTCACCACTTGGGAAAACCTCTCTCAAGCTTTTCTAGCAAAGTATTTTCCATCTGCAAAGACTGCAAAGCTGAGGCTTGAGCTCAACACCTTTAGACAAAAGGAAGGAGAATCACTCTACGACACATGGGAAAGATATAAAGACCCGCAGAGGGAATGTCCACACCATGGCATAGAAGATTGGCTACTAGTGCAAAATTTCTATAGTTGATTACTACCCTCTACAACGAGCACAGTTGATTTAGCTGTAGAAGGTGATCTAATGGAGAAAACAGTGCCACAAGTACTTGAACTTCTAGAAAGGGTTGCATACCACAATTATGAGTGGTCAAATGAAAGAGGAAATGCAAGGAGAACTGTAGGGGTCCTGGAAGTAGACGCCCTAAGCATGATAAATGCTCAATTTGATCAGCTCACAAAGAAACTCAAAAGAATGCAAGCCAACGTAGTTGGTACCAATAGTCAACATGAAGACAGCTATGGAGGAGGATACATGAGTTCAGAATACAGCAATTTCAATGAACCCTCTGTAGAACAGATGAACTATGTGAATAATGGAGGAAACTTCAACCAGAGATAGCCCAATAATCCATATTCAAATACTTACAACCTTGGATAGAGGAACCACCCAAATTTCTCATGGTCCAATCATCAGAACCAGCCAATAAACAAGCAATAAGGGTACAAACCACCAGCACCCCCTGGATTTTAGAACAGAGGTCAAAACTTTGTACAATCATCACTACCTTTCTAACCTGAACAACTTGAACCGAAAATGACTATGGAAACCATGATGGAAGGATTCCTAACAGCTCAACAACAACAAACTAAATTGATTAAACAGCTGAATTCCAGAATGGACCAACTTGCTATTCATAATAGAAGGAGCGAAAGCATGAAAAACATAAGTTTAGATTACTGAAATTCAAAATTTTTCATCTAGAGTCACATGCATCATGCAAGATTTATTTTTATCTATTTGATTTCAATGATAAACAGCATATTAAAACTCTTTTAATATATTTTTGGATCTACATTTACCATTTAAGATTTTAGAATTAACAGATTAATTCATTAGAACCCTAGATTAGATCAAGCACAAGTGCATTAACCTTTTGATGCACTGCAGTGTGTTTAGCACCTTTGGGATGCGTCTAGGACACCAGATGTTGTCCCTCTAGCTTGTCCACACCAAGATCACTAATGGCAGCCCTTGAACAGCTTCTAAAGCTTTTTCTATGAATTAGAAAATCAAGTTTTGCCTTTTGAGAGATTACAGATGTAAACAGGACACTAGAAACAATTTCTAGTATTTTTAATTCAAGAGATTGTTTGAAAATCTCTTTGAATTGATGAGAGATGAACAAGAAGAGAAGGGAGAGAACTCTAAGGTGGCGGCACAAAATGAAAACCAACAGCTTATTATTTTTTATTTTCATAACAACACTTATATAGCTAGGTTACCACTTAAAACCTTTGCCACATGTCAGCTTCTGATTGGCTCTAGGTTTAATTGACCCAATCACATTGTACTAAGTGTCAAACCTATATTTAATCTTGACTTTAATCATCTTACATGATTAAAAGACATATGGCAAGCTTATGTGCAGTGCCATATGTCACCATCTCATGGTGCCACATGTCACCCTGTGAAATGACCAAAATACCCCTGTGTCTTAATTTTGAGTTCTCAACCCAAAATAATTATTTCCCTTCTTCTAATCAATTTATATCAAATATAAATTAATTAATTAATCTTTATTAATTAATTTCTCGTTAATTAAATTCATATTTAAATACTTTAAATATAAATTTAACTTATACTATACATCCAATAACCTAGATTTGGTTTCAAGCTATGCTAGAGACTTTACAATCTAATTGCAAACCAAACCTATTTAATTAATCAATTAAACTCTTTAATTAATTAATTATGTCAAACCCTACTCCTCTGTAAGGCATAACATGATCTCGTAGTATGTCTAATGAATTACCAACTTCGTCTATTGATAACCCATTAAATACACTCCAAGGGATTTTAAAACTTTTCTTACTCCTTTTTACAGTGGTGAGCACTATTTACAGGTGTAAAAAAATTTTTTGAGCTGAAGGGAAACAGCTAACACATTTGAATTATTATGAATTTCTGTAAAAATTTTGGCAGAGTGCCATCTGTATTTTGAATAAAAAAGTTCTTCAAAAAAATGAAAAAAGTACGTCAAATATATTTCTCAATCTCAAACTCCAACATTTAATCAACACAATATGGTTTTCAACTCAAATCCACAATAATTTTTCAGTATTTTCAAAGGCTGAGATAAAAGAAATATAGTATAAATTTTTACAAGCCAAAATAACTCATAATTTATTTTACAACTTCAATGTACAATTTTAATTTATAACTGCTCAAAACCAAGAACACTATATACATACAGTGAACATATATTACAATACAAAATGCAAAATACGGTATACTCAATATACCCGATGATCTCTCAGTGTTGCCCTAACAGCCTAGTATATCGCCTGCTCATCATTCTACTGCGACAAAGAATGAAAGCTATCGCTGAGACAATGCCTCAGTGGTGCACAACATTAACCAAATACAACTTTAAAACACAAATCATAAGTCATATAAATAATGGATACTTTAAACCATAGTTTAATTCAAAGACAGTGAATGTCAATAAGAATTTAAACTCCATTTCACAATTTCACAATAAATCTCAATAAATCAAAACATAGTTAAAGTCAAAAGATAGTGAATTTCAATAAGAATTTAAACTCCATTTCACAATCTCACAATACATATCAATAAATCACACACAGCTTAATCATGTTCCAAAGTTCAATTCGTCCTAAAAGCCGATGGCTAATGAGGAATTCAATTCGTCACAAAAGTCGATGGCTAATGAGGAATAACATAGCTAGCTAGTAAAAATATGAGTACTCATTCTATTCGTCCTCAACAGGCACACACCTCAACACTTCAGCCAGAGAGGGAATTCAATTCATCCCACTAGACAAGCTAGCGAGGAATTCAATCAATATACATGATAGCTGTGTTTCAAACCATTTACAATGCTTTTCAATCAATAAGTATCCATCAAATATCATTCAAACAATCTTTCACAGTTTCAAACCATTTACAATGCTTTTCAAGCAATAAGTATCCATTCAAACAAATTTCCACAATTTAAAACAATAATATACAAATAGTCATAATTTATTTCAATTGAAAAATTCAAAAGAAATAACTTTTGTGCACAAACCTCTGATAACTGTCTCTTGGCTCTGACTCAGTGTTTCCTTCCCCTTCCCTGAGTCTTTGCTATCTGAGAAACACAATTTGAAGTGTTTAAGTACTCATTTAAACTGTCTCTAACGATAATGCTTAATAATTAATTCATTGAATTCTATTATTTCCTTAGTCAACCTAAGATGTTGACCCTCAATGCAGTCTAGGTGAATTAGGTTTTAATGTTACCAATATATCATATTTGTAGCCTTTTAGTATTGGTACATGTTACCAAATTCATTCCCATGTATTTTGCATTTTATTGCAATTTATCGGATCCCGGTATATTAATTTCACCTAATCGGATGACCTAGTTCCCTTGGTTTTCGGGTTTCAGTCAAAACTACAAACTTGTATATCTATGTCTTACTGCACGCGGGGCAAAATTTCAGGTCATTCTGAGTTTACTAGACCAAGTTATGGTCATTTTACTATTGCTGGTCATAATGTACCAAAATTGGTCACTTTAGGTCATTTTAGGTCAATTTTGGTTCGGCTAGTTTTTGGACCCGAACTTGTGCAAGCTATTTGACTTGCTTATGGTCATTTCTGGGCTTTGGTGTCTTCATAAGACTTGTAGATATATGTCTTAACTATTCATGGTAAACATTTCAGGTCAATTGGACCTGGTTTGAGTGAGTTATGGCCAAAACACTAACTGCTGCCCAAATAGTCAATTTTTAGGCCTTAAATGCACTAATCTGGATTTGGTCATTTTTCAAGTTACCTTCCAAGCAGAATTTTGGTAAGTTTCCTTCATGAAAGTTGGTACTTTTTGTGCCTAGTTTCACCTCCAATTGGTCTCATACCAATTGGAGCCACACACTTAAGGTTCTAAGCTAAAATACACACTGCCCTATTGCACATTGTTCATCACTCATCAAAGGATACATTTAACACTTACCAAATTACATATTCATGCTAATTCTGGTTTGTACCATAACCTAAACACATTTTACGTCACATTGTTGGTCATTTTGGCAGCTTATAATCACACTCAATATGCACTTTATAGTACAGAATTTACCAAGTCCAAATTACACACAATTTAACTACATAATATAGCTCATTTACATGTCCAAACTCAAACTCTTATACACATGTACAAGCTGCCATAACAAGCACCATAATTCAATAATAATATTCCATAAACCAAACCATGAAACAACATTTTTATGGTCCACACTTCAAATTGCCGATTCATAAATCTCTCCCAATTAACTTCCAAGCTTCCAAAATCAAGTATACATTCACATACATTTAGTATACATCACCCAATTTATTCCTACACACATAAACACTTCATCAACACTTTAATCTACCATTTACATGTAAGGATAAACTGCCCTTAAGGAGTTTCCATGGCTGCTAAAAATATACATCACCCTTAAAACATCAAACTCCAAAATTCTTTCCACAATTCAACTGCCCATAACATCCACACAAGCTTTAATGAAGCAAGCAACAAAAATACCTACTTACCACTTTGGAAACTCTTCAAAACCTCTCCAAAACTTGATCATCTTGCTGCCTATCTACTGCCCAAGGTGTATGGACAACTTTTAATGAAGGAAAGTGCAAGGAAAGAGGCTTGGGTCATGCTTGCATGAAGCTTCAAAACCATGCGGCCATGGAGTTCTTCATTCTTCCATTTTTGGCTGATCTTGAGAGATGAGGAAGAAGATGAATTTCTATCCACAATGGAGGTGTAGTGGTCCACTTAGGTGAGTTAGTGGAGCACAATGTGATGTTTAATATTAGTTTAATCTTAAATTCCCAAATTCTCACATTAAGCTCCCAATTTTTGCTGTTTATATTAGGTACCACCAATTTAATTTTTCTTGACATTTTCCAAGTGTAATATTATGTATTTTTAATGAACATTTAGGTCAAAAGACAACCCGAGGTGTTAAATGACCACAATGCCCCTGTTCGGGTTGCATTCCTGATTTTTCGGTAACACCGAGTTTTGTTCATTTTTTGATTTCTCATTTTTTTCTTTGTACTAATTAATTAATTTTTCTTTGATATTTCTAATGGTATTTATACTTCAATAGAGTTCTAAAAATATTTTCTAGGGTTCCTCGCGGTCCAGGGCTAGTCCACGGTCCACGCTGCAACTTCTCAGTGTGGTCACCCATCACTAGGGTTCTCGGCTTGTTTGACTTGGTTACATTTCATTGCTATTATTTTTTCTTTATTTTTCTTGTATTTTCTTTTCTTGTATTTCATTATTTTATGTCTCCTCACTCATATCCAAGTGTAGTTCTAGACATCCTAGCTGTTCGGACAACACTGGTCACCGAAATAGTAGAATGCACTACCGAACTTAGGGGTGTTACAATTCTCCCCCCCTTAAAATAAATTTCGTCTCAAAATTTTACCTGGCATTAGTCTCTAAACAGCTATGGGTGCTGTCTCCTCATATCCTCATCACGTTCCCAAGTAGCTTCCTGGCCTGAATGATGGTTCCACAGCACTTTAACCAAGTGTATCTGTTTATTCCTCAGCTGCTTCACCTCATAAGCCAGAATTTCTATGGGTTTTTCCTCATATGAGAGGTCTGGATTTACCTTAATCTCTTCATCTGATAGTACATGAGATGGGTCAAATCTGTACCTCCTTAACATGGACACATGAAAGATACTATGTATCCTTTCTAGCTCTGGAGGTAATGCCAACCGATATGCCAAAAGACCCACTCTTTCAAGAATCTCATATGGTCTGATGAAACGAGGACTCAGTTTCCCCTTTCTGCCAAATCTCATAATCCTCTTCCAAGGAGAAACTTTGAGGAATACTTTATCACCCACTGCATATTCAATATCTCTCCTTTTCATATCAACATAGGACTTCTAACGGTCTGATGCAGCCTTGAGTCTATTTCTGATCAATCTGATCTTTTCCTCTGTCTGCTGAACAATTTCTGGCCCAATCATCTTTCTTTCACCTACTTCATCCCAACATAGGGGAGTTCTACACTTCCTGCCATACAAAGCTTCATATGGAGGCATCCCAATGCTTGATTGGTAGCTGTTGTTATAAGCAAACTCAATCAAAGACAAGTGTGTATCCCAACTACCTTCAAACTCAATCACACAAGCCCGTAGCAGATCCTCCAATATCTAAATAACCCTCTTAGACTAGCCATCTGTCTGTGGGTGGAATGTTGTGCTGAAGTTCAATATAGTTCCTAGGGCTCTCTGAAGACTACCCCAGAATCTAGAAGTGAACCGAGGATCTCTGTCAGATACAATCGATACAGGAACTCCATGCAATTTTACAATCTCATATATGTACAATCTGGCCAATCTTTCCATGCTATAGTCCATCCGAACTGGCAAAAAGTGAGCAGACTTGGTCAGTCTGTCAACTATAACCCATACTGCATCATGACTATTCTGTGTCCTCGAAAGTCCCGTAACAAAATTCATAGTTATCCTTTCCCATTTCCACTCTAGTACTGGCAAAGGATGTAAAAAACCAGTTGGAACTTGATGTTCTGCCTTTACTTGCTGACAAGTTAGGCATTTGGAAACAAATTCAGCTATATCCCTCTTCATACCCATCCACCAGTAATGCACTTTCAGCCCTCTGTACATTTTAGTTCCACCAGGGTGCATAGCAAAAGGAGACTCATGTGCTTCCTTCATAATGATTTGTCTCAATTCCACATCACTAGGAATGCACATTCTGCCCTGATGTAACAATAAACCATCATCTCTCACTGAGAATTCAGGTTTCTTGCCTTGCTGGACTTCTTTCAGTAGCTTCCGATATTTATCATCACTCTGAGCAGCCATTCTGATATGATCAATCAACACTGGCTGTACATGCCATGCAACTGCTGTCTGTCCCTCATCATCAATCTCTAAACTGGCATGCTATGCTTTCAACTCATATACCATGGACAAAGGAGAAACTCTGAGACTTGGCATAGTCTTGCGACTTAAGACATCAGCCACCACATTTGCTTTCCCTGGCTGATAGTCTATTAAGCAATCATAGTCTTTAATCAGTTCTAACCATCTCCTCTGCCTCAAATTCAATTCCATCTAGGTACCTAAGTACTTTAAGCTCTTGTGATATGTGTAAATGTAACATTTCTCCCCATACAAATAGTGTCTCTAGATTTTCAAAGCAAAAACAATAGCTGCTAGCTCCAAATCATGTGTTGGGTAGTTCCTCTCATGTGGTTTTAGCTAGCGTGATGCATAAGCAATGACATTCCGGTCTTGCATTAGTACACAGCCTAATCCATTGTGAGAAGCATCACTATAAACTGTGTATTCTTTACCCGAAGTAGGTAAAGTAAGGACTGGAGCTTCAGTCAAACACCTCTTCAACTCATCAAAACTCTGCTGGCATTTATCTGTCCACTGAAATCTTACATCTTTCCGAAGCAACTTGGTCAGTGGAGAAGATAACATAGAAAACCCTTTTACAAATCGACGGTAATATCCAGCTAACCCATAAAACTGCGAATTTCTGTGATATTCCTGGGTGGCTTCCAATTAAGGATAGCTTCTACCTTGCTGGAATCTACCTTGATCCCTTTAGTTGACACAACATGCCCCAAAAGGGAGATTTCCTTTAGCCAAAATTCACATTTCGACAGTTTGGCGTATAGCTGTTTCTCCCTTAAAGTTTGCAGTACAATCCGCAGATGTCTGTCATGCTCCTCTGCATTCCTTGAATATATCAAAATATCATCAATAAATACCACCACAAATTGGTCGAGATATGGTATGAAGATAGTGTTCATCAGATCCATAAAAGCAGCTAGAGCATTTGTTAACCCGAATGGCATTACTAGAAACTCATAATGGCCATACCAAGTTCTGAAAGCAGTTTTTGGAATACTCTGCTCTTGCACTTTCAACTGATAATAACCAGATCGCAAATCAATTTTGGAGAATACAGGTATACCCTTCAACTGATCAAACAGATCATCAATGCGAGGCAATGGATATCTGTTCTTTATTGTCACCTTATTCAACTGCCGGTAGTCGATTCATAAGCGAAGAGTACCATCCTTCTTCTTAACAAATAATACTGGTGCTCCCCAAGGTGACACATTAAGGCTGATGAAGCCCTTTTCAAGTAGTTCTTGCAACTGTATCTTCAACTCCTTCAACTCTGCTGGTGCCATTCTGTATGGTGTTATGGAGATTGGATCCACACTAGGCATAACATTAATTTCAAACTACACTTGTCTTTCTGGAGGTAATCCTGGCAATTCATCAGGAAACACATCTGGAAAGTCATATACTGTAGGGATGTCCCTCAATGTTGGACTCCTCACTTGAGTGTCTACCACATGTGCCAAGTATCCTTCACACCCCTTTCTGATCATTTTTCTGGCTAGTGTAGCCAAAATGACGTTTGATGGCAATAGCTGCCTCTCCCCATGTATTACCACATCACTATACTGAGGAAGGCCAAAAGTGACTATCTTCAGTCTACAGTCAATCATGGCATGATGCTTGGCTAACCAATCCATGTCCAAGATGATATCATAATCTCTGAAGGGCATTTCAATGAGATCAGATAGAAAAGTATGTCCTTGGATCACCAAAGGACAATCCCTATATATTCTATTAACACTGACCTCCTATCCTAACGGACTTGTTACTAGCACCTCAAAGTCCATTTTTGTACATGGAACAGCAATGCAATCAATGATGCTAGCACTCACATAAGAATGGGTAGAACCCGGATCAAATAATACAAACACATCTTGATTAAAAGTTGAGAAGGTACCAGCCACAACATCAGATGTCTCAGCCTCTTCTCTTTGTCTCATTGCATAGACTCTGACTGGAGCACTGTCTTGCTTTGATTGTTTCACTATGCCTTGGCTGCCTGCTGGGCTACCTCTACCCCTACCTCTACCTCTACTGGGTGGTTGTGAACCTCTGGTGACAGGGCTCTGAACTAACCCTTCTACAGTAGTAGGAGGTGGTCTAACTCTGCGAGTACTGGTGCAGTCCTTGGCAAAGTGTCCTGTGCCTCCACAGTTATAACAGGCTCCAATAGCCTAGTAGCACACCCCACCATGATTTCTTCCACAAGTTTCACATTGGTGGGGAGGGTAGGAACCTCTGGTACTCTATTGACCAGATAGTGGAGGTTTCTATCCTGAATATCTTCCCCTACCGGACTTCTTACCACCTCTGCGATGTCCCCCATGGTTCTTCCTCTTTCCAGTAGGACCACTGGAACTCTATTCTACTGACTTTCCCTCTTTTTCTGTCTTCTCTGATTTTTTTTTTTCTCTGGGGCCACTTCAGATTCAATTCTTTCTAACTCTAGTGCTTGAGAAACAAGTTCAGAGAAGTTGTTATGTTTGAATCCGACCACTTGTAATCTGATACTAGGCTTCAAGCTGGTTTCAAACCTCTTGCATCTCTTCCTGCTGGTAGAAAGTAGACTTACTGCATAATGGCTTAGGGGAGAAAATTCCCTTTCATATTCAGCCACTGATCTACTCCCCTGTTTCAGACTTAGGACCTCTTGCAGCTTCTGGTCCACAAAAGCATCGGGGACATATTTTTGTCTGAACTCCCGTAGAAAATCACTCCATGTTAGCACTGCAGGTTCTACCAGACTGTGGGGAATGGTTTTCCACCAGTCATATGCATCCCCCTGTAGCAGAGATACTGAATATTCAAATCTGAGCTCCTCTGTACAATGTAGCTTCTTGAATACCCTATCCATTCTTTCTAACCACTGTTCTGCCTCTAGAGGATCTACTGTCCCCTTGAACTCAGTAGCCCCGTATTTCATTAATTTGTCATACTGCCTAGCAGAAGACTGTGGTTGTACCACTGGTGTCTGCAGTGGGACTTGAGTAGGCATATTACCAGCCATTTGTTGAAACATTGTAGCCATCTGCTGAGCGAACTAAGCAGGAAACTGCGATACTGAGGGGGCTGGTGCTGCTGATCCACTGACAATGTGTAGGGCTGGGGGATCCCCTTGCACCTCAGCCTCTATAGATTGATCGACTAAACGATCACCCTCTTCCATAATCAATGCGAGGATTTTAGACCTTTTGAACAATAACACAAGGAGATTTCCTCCCATTATTGCATATTTATAATGTAATGTAATGTATGTATCAAAGAATGACATTGAGCAGTTGTACTATGAAGAAAGAATATTTAAATTACAGGTGAAAACAAAATTTAAAAACTAGCTCTGATACCACTAAAACATGTCACACCCTACCCCTCTGTAAGGCATAACATGATCCCATAGTATACCTAATGAATTACCAACTTCGTCTACTGATAACCCATTAAATACACTCTAAGGGATTTTAAAACTTTTCTTACTTCTTTTTACAGTGGTGAGCACTATATACAGGTGTAAAAAAAATTTTTGAACTGAAGGGAAACAGCTAACACATTTGAATTATTAGCAATTTCTGTAAAAATTTTGGCGGAGTGCCATCTGTATTTTGAATAAAAAAGTTCTTCAAAAACCTGTAAAAAGTACTTCAAATATATTTCTCAATCTCAAACTCTAACATTTAATCAACACAATATGGTTCTCAACTCAAATCCACAATAATTTTTCAGTATTTTCAAAGGCTGAGATAAAAGAAATATAGTACAAATTTTTACAAGTCAAAATAAATCATAATTTATTATACAACTTCAATGTACAATTTTAATTTACAACTACTCAAAACCAAGAACACTATATACATACAGTGAACAAACATTATAATACAAAATGTAAAATACGGTATACTCAATATACCTGATGATCTCTCAGTGTTGCCCTAACAGCCTAGTCTGCTGCCCTGTCAGTCTGTCTACCTGCGACAGCAATGAAAAGCTATCATTGAGACAATGTCTCAATGGTGCACAACATTAACCAAATACAACTTTAAAACACAAATCATAAGTCATATAAATAATGGATACTTTAAACCATAGTTAAATTCAAAGACAGTAAATGTCAATAAGAATTTAAACTTCATTTCACAATATCACAATAAATCTCAAAAAATCAAAACATAGTTAAATTCAAAAGACAGTGAATGTCAATAAGAATTTAAACTCTATTTCACAATCTCACAATACATATCAATAAATCACACACAGCTTAATCATGTTCCAAAATTCATTTCGTCCCAAAAGCCGATGGCTAATGAGGAATTCAATTCGTCCCAAAATCCGATGGCTAATGAGGAATAACATAGCTAGCTAGCAAAAATATGAGTACTCATTATATTCTTCCTCAATAGGCACACACCTCAACACTTCAGCTAGAGAGGGAATTCAATTCATCCCACTAGACAAGCTAGCGAGGAATTCAATCAATATACATGATAGGTGTGGTTTCAAACCATTTACAATGCTTTTCAATCAATAAGTATCCATCAAATATCATTCAAACAATCTTTCACAGTTTCAAACCATTTACAATGCTTTTCAAGCAATAAGTATCCATTCAAACAGATTTCCACAATTTAAAACAATAATATATAAATAGTCATAATTTATTTCAATTGAAAAATTCAAAAGAAATAACTGTTGTGCACAAACATCTGATAACTGTCTGTTGGCTCTGACTCAGTGTTTTCTTCCCCTTCCCTAAGTCTTTGCTAACTAAGAAACACAATTTGAAGTGTTTCAGTACTCATTTAAACTGTCTCTAATGATAATGCTTAATAATTAATTCATTGAATTCTATTATTTCCTTGATTAACCTAAGATGTTGACCTTCGATGTAGTTTAGGTGAAATAGGTTTTAATGTTACCAACATGTCACATTTGTAGCCTTTTGGTATTAGTACATGTTACCAAATTCATTTCCATGTATTTTGCATTTTATTGCAATTTGTTAGATCCCGGTATATTAATTTGACCTAACAGGATGACCTAGTTCCCTCGGTTTTTGGGTTTTGGTCAAAACTACAAACTTGTAGATCTATGTCTTGCTGCACGCGGGGCAAAATTTCAAGTCATTCTGAGTTTACTAGACCAAGTTATGGTCATTTTACTATTACTGGTCAGAATGTGCCAAAATTGATCACTTTAGGTCATTTTAGGTCAATTTTGGTTCGGCCAGTTTTTGGACCCAAACTTGTGCAAGCTATTTGACTTGCTTATGGTCATTTCTGGGCTTTGGTGTCTTCATAAGACTTGTAGGTATATGTCTTAACTATTCATGGTAAACATTTCAGGTCAATTGGACCTGTTTTGAGTGAGTTATGGCCAAAACACTAACTGCTGCCCAAATAGTCAATTTTCAGGCCTTAAATGCACTAATCCGTATTTGGTCATTTTTCAAGTTACCTTGCAAGCAGAATTTTGGTAAGTTTCCTTCATGAAAGTTGGCACTTTTTGTGCCTAGTTTCACCTCCAATTGGTCTCATACCAATTGGAGCCACACACTTAAGGTTCTAAGCTAAAATACACACTGCCCTATTGCACATTGTTCATCACTCATCAAAGGATACATTTAACACTTACCAAATTACATATTCACGCCAATTCTGGTTTGTACCATAACCTAAACACATTTTACTTCACATTGTTGGTCATTTTGGCAGCTTATAATCACACTCAATATGCACTTTATAGTACAAAATTTACCAAGTCCAAATTACACACAATTTAATCAAAGGATACAT
Organism: Hevea brasiliensis; assembly: GCF_030052815.1. Lineage (NCBI taxonomy): Eukaryota > Viridiplantae > Streptophyta > Magnoliopsida > Malpighiales > Euphorbiaceae > Hevea > Hevea brasiliensis. Next base: position 7,439,709 of record NC_079508.1, on the reverse strand, counting down.
TTAACACTTACTAAATTACATATTCACGCCAATTCTGGTTTGTACCATAACCTAAACACATTTTACTTCACATTGTTGGTCATTTTGGCAGCTTATAATCACACTCAATATGCACTTTATAGTACAAAATTTACCAAGTCCAAATTACACACAATTTAACTACATAATATAGCTCATTTACATGTCCAAACTCAAACTCTTATACACATGTACAAGCTGCCATAACAAGCACCATAATTCAATAATAATATTCCATAAACCAAACCATGAAACAACATTTTTATGGTCCACACTTCAAATTGCCGATTCATACATCTCTCCCAATTAACTTCCAAGCTTCCAAAATCAAGTATACATTCACATACATTTAGTATACATCACCCAATTTATTCCTACACACATAAACACTTCATCAACACTTTAATCTACCATTTACATGCAAGGATAAACTGCCCTTAAGGAGTTTCCATGGCTGCTAAAAATATACATCACCCTTAAAACATCAAACTCCAAAATTCTTTCCACAATTCAACTGCCCATAACATCCACACAAGCTTTAATGAAGCAAGCATAAAAAATACCTACTTACCACTTTGGAAACTCTTCAAAACCTCTCCAAAACTTGATCATCTTGCTGCCTATCTACTGCCCAAGGTGTATGGACAACTTTTAATGAAGGAAAGTGCAAGGAAAGAGGCTTGGGTCATGCTTGCATGAAGCTTCAAAACCATGCGGCCATGGAGTTCTTCATTCTTCCATTTTTGGCTGATCTTGAGAGATGAGGAAGAAGATGAATTTCTATCCACAATGGAGGTGTAGTGGTCCACTTAGGTGAGTTAGTGGAGCACAATGTGATGTTTAATATTAGTTTAATCTTAAATTCCCAAATTCTCACATTAAGCTCCCAATTTTTGCTATTTACATTAGGTACCACCAATTTAATTTTTCATGACATTTTCCAAGTGTAATATCATGTATTTTTAATGAACATTTAGGTCAAAGACAACTCGGGGTGTCAAATGACCACAATGCCCCTATTCGGGTTGCATTCCCGATTTTTCGGAAACACCGTGTTTTGTCCGTTTTTCGATTTCTCACTTTTTCTTTGTACTAATTAATTAATTTTTTTTGATATTTCTAATGGTATTTATACTTCAATTGACATTTATTTAAGTCCTAAAAATATTTTCTAGGGTTCTCTGCGGTCCAGGGCTAGTCAACGGTCCACGCCGCAACTTTCCGGTGTGGTCACCCATCGCTAGGGTTCTTGGCTTGTTTAACTTGGTTATATTTCATTGCTATTATTTTTCCTTTGTTTTTCTTGTATTTTCTTTTCTTGTATTTCATTATTTTATGTCTCCTCATTCATATCCAAGTGTAGTTCTAGGCATCCTAGCTGTCCGGATAACACTGGTCACCGGAATAGTAGAATGCACTACCGAACTTAGGGGTGTTATAAATTAAATAATATTTAATTTGGTGATTACTTGTGTATGAGTGTGACTTACTAGGCTCATCACTAATTGGCAATGAGACATGATATCAACTCTTAATATCATTAGAACTCTTTCTTACCATAAATGATTTCTCTAAATCATTTTATGCACCTCATAGACCATGGTTAACACCTAGCATAGCATGCTATGGCCACCTAATTAGTAATAAGGTTTACCTTAAATGAACCTATAATCATATGTTACCATGCATTATAATCTCTCTGTTACAAAATCCCAATTGTAGCTGGTGTCATGGTTTATGTCAAACCCCATTTGCTATGAATATTATGTTCTCTTTTAATTCCAGTTCTTGATTAAAAAGATTTTCTCATTAGAAACTCTTTTCTGATTAAATCTATCTGTCCTGACCAGGAACTTGAAACATCAAGAACAATTAAATGAACATAGGATTTTATCCCTATTTACTTAGAGGAACATATTCCATCCTGATCAAAACCTACCTCCATATATAACTAGTAAGAGCCAACGCATGCCCATATACCCATACACAATACAAGTATGAAAGCAGTATTAAACTGATACCACCTATATATAAGATAACTATGCTATCTCAGGTCTAAAGATTATATGCACTGATATGATTTATGACAATACATTGACAAGAGTAAACTCCATGTGCTTGTTATAAATGTCACTGGTTCGACCTACTTATCATGTATAAGTGCCTATCATGTTTGTTATATGGCATGAGACTCACCATTTCATCTTATTTACATCTCATATAAATAACTAGGGAACAAACATGATTACAATCTTTTCGGATAAGTCATGTCTTTATTGTGAAGTATCCTTGATTGTGAACCAATTTATGATACTTTGTGCTAGAAATACTATCACTCATATTCTTAACAACTAAGAATAATATTTCTAACAAAAAATCAATGGACCTTTTCTATTACACATAAATATATTATATAAATGGAAAAGTAAAAATACCTTTTATTAATAAAACATGTAAAAGATACATACTAAATGATATGCTCTAGGGCATACTACTAACAATCTCCCACTAGCACTAGAGCCATTCATTACAATACCTTAGATCCATCTTCTCAAGATGTTGGTCTAACTGGGCTTGTGACAAAGGCTTAGTGAATGGATCAGCTGGATTTTCAGCTGATGCTATTTTTTGCATGGCTATATCGCCTTGCCCAGCTATCTCTTTGATAATGTGGTAGGGCCTTTCTATGTGTTTGGATTTCTAGTGAAACCGAGGTTCCTTATATCCAAACAGCTTCTTTTGCAGCATCTGATGCGTCAATATACTCAGTCTCAACAGTGAAATCTGTAGTTATACTCTATTTGGAACTCTTCCAATTGACTGCACCTCCATTACAAATGAACACATACCCAGAGGTAGACTTTCTATCATCAATATCTGATTGGAAATCATAATTAGTATAACCATCCAATTGCAAGTCTCCACCTCCATAAATCAAGAATAAATCCTTAGTTCTTCTCAAGTACTTAAGGATATTCTTGACATCTATCCAGTGTTTCAAACCTGGATTGGATTGATACCTGCTAGTCAAACTAACAGCATATGCAATATCTGGCCTAGTACACAACATTGCATACATCAAACTTTCAATAGCCGAAGCATATGGAATCCTAGCCATTTTATCTCTTTCTTCAGGTGTCTTTGGAGACATCTCTTTAGAAAGGTAGATACCATGTCTCACTGGTAATAGTCCTCTCTTGGAATCAAGCATGTTAAACCTCTTTAACACCCTTTCCAAGTATAGACTTTGGGATAAACTAATTATTCTTTTTGCTCTATCTCTATAGATGCGAATCCCAAGAATATAGGTTGCCTTCCCTAAGTCTTTCATAGAGAATGTATTTGATAACCATACCTTTATAGTTGTCAACATACCTGTGTCATTACCTATCAACAGAATATTATCCACATATAAGATAAGGAAAATGATAGCACTATCACTAATCTTCTTACATACGCATGGCTCATCCTCATTTTTAATAAAACCAAATGACTTAATGGCTTCATCAAAATGGATGTTCCAACTCCTCAAAGGTTGTTTTAATTTAAGTTGGAAGCTAGTTGAAATTTTTGGCCCATTTTATTTTTCTGCAAATTTTATAAAAATTTTGACAGAGTTCCGTCTGTATTTTGAGAAAATAGTTCTTCAAATTCTTGAAAAAAAGGCACTTCCAATAATTTTTCAACCACTTCTTCAATTTCACAATCAATCTCAACAATTTTCTCAAATTTCAAAATTCAACAATTCTCAAGATACTGTTAATCAATATCATTCATTCATATTTCATTAAAGATAAACAATTTATATATACATCATACTAAAATTTACATTCAAAAAATCCAAACTAAAATTTATTACAAATTTTATACAAACTTTGTACAAGCTGCTCAAGACCACTTTTACATGTCCATACATTTATGTGCATTACATACATCAAAAGAAATATTTACAATCAGGGTATAAATTATACCCGATAACTTCAAGCTGATAGATCCTCAATCCTCAGCAGCTCAATCTGCTGCTCCTCTAGTCTCTAAATCAGGATAAAGAATAATACTATCACGAGTACTAGGACTTAGTGGTGCACAACATACTAAAATATTCTTTATGCAGAATTTAAATCACATTGATTCAAAAAAATTAAACTGAACATGAGCATTAATTACAAAATATGAATTATGAGATTTTGATGCAAACAAGTTCATTTCGAAGTATAACAAGTTCATTTCGAAGTATAACAACACATTTCATAAAACCCACAGTTATATCATGCCATTCGAAACAAATATAATCTCAATAGCCAGAGGCTAAGGAGAAATCACATCACAAGGCTAGCTAGCTCAAATATATGGATATCCATTCAAATCCTCTTCTACTGGCACACACCTCAACACTTCATCCAGAGAAGGAATCAAAATTCGAAACTGATTACCCCCACTAGTCATGCTAGTGAGGCGTTCAAATATATGGTCATGACACTGTGGTTTCAAAACTTATCTTAACAATTTGCTAAACATTGCAATTTCAAACATACACAATAACTTTCAACAATTTAGATCAAAGCATCATAAATAATGTCACAATTCACTTTTTTAAATTATTCAAAACAATATGCAGCAAATAATTTACAGAAATTATACGTTGTGCACAAACCTCAAGCGATGCCTCTTGGCCTTGACTCGATTCCTCAGGTTCTTTCTTGGTATTCTTTTCAACTGAAACACACAATTTTATAGTGTTTCAGTATCATAAATTAGCATAAATCCAAAAATAAATTTAACTTCACTTTTACCTAGCTCTAATGTGCTAAACTTGGCGCTCTTTAAATTTTGTGTTTTGGGGTTACTATTCACTACACTATTCAAGTCAAATTGTTGACTTTTTAAAGCTTAATAGGTATGGGAATTCCAACTTCACCCACATACCACATTTTGGTCACTAAATTTGTTGGTTTTGGTTGTTTACTCAAATTCTAAGTCTTTTAGGCAAAGTTGATAAATTTTCAGTTTTGGTGTCTAAGGTTGCACTGTTCCATTGGTCACTTTACTGTTGAAATTTGGCAAAAATTTCTTCATAGAAAATGTTCCCTACTATCTTAAGTTTATTCTCCTTTTTAAATCACTCCAATTGGAGTTTTGTAGCTCAAGTTATAGCCATTTGAACCATGGCTGCCGGATTGGACTCAACCCAGTTTTCTAGGCAAATTTTGGTTCTGGCAGTTTTAGGTCACCAACTTTGGGTGGCCAAATGACTTGGTTAATGGCATAATTTGGGTTGGTGTTCTTCATGAAAGTTTTAGGTATATACCTCAACTGTCCACTGGTAAAATTTCAGGTCATTTAGACCTGCCTAGCTCAAGTTATGGCCAAATAAACAAACACTGTTTATTTGGTCAGTTTGTACAGGGCAGACTGAGATTTTCCAAGTTTGATCAATTTGTTCACTAGGTTTTGGTCACTTTTTGGGCATGCTTCCTAAATTAAAATTATGTCATTTAGTGTCTATTTTCATGCCCAATTGGTCTCATACCAATTGGACTTGTAAATTTTCATTTTTGGTCCCTCAAATGTAACTTTGTCATGTTGCCAGCAGCATGACCACACTCAATCCGAATTGGCTTTTGATTGAAACACTCCTAACACACCTCATTAGGTCACAATTGACCATTTCTTTCCTTAAACTAGGTCCAAGACATCATTTACTAATTTTTCACTTTTTTGGTCTCTAAACCCTAAGTGTCCAATCTAGTTCACAATTTCCTTGTATTTAGCTAATTCAATGCCTTTAATTATAATCATTCAACTAATTAAGGTTCATATACTCATTCAAATCCATCAAACCATGCAAATCACACTCCCCATCATGCTGGCCGAAATTTCAGTTTGGTCCTCCACACATGTTTTTATTTCATTTTATTAGTTTCTAAGTTCATTTAAGTAACTAAACATGCACTTAAAACCGAAAATTGAAAGTTAGAATACCAACCTTTGTGTAGCAATTTCTAACTCCCCTTTTCTCTAATTTTCTTTCTATTTCTTGCTCCTCTATACTCTTCAAGATGCAAAGATGAGGTTTAAGTGGAGAATTTTAAGGGAATCATGTTTAACTTAGGGTTTCAAAAGCTTAGGGAGGTTTATCAATGGTGGAGAATGAAATAAGAGAGAGGGAAGTGAGAGAGTGGGTTTCGGCCAAATGAAGAAGATGAAGGAAATGAATTATTTTTTTTGTTTCTTTTTTTATGTATTTATCCTCTAATTGACTTAGTCAAATTATTAAGTAAATAAAAATTATTTATGACCTCATAGGTGATGTCACCATGATGATGTCACTACCTTTTTAACTTTTCTTTTTCTTTTTTTTTTTCTATGTATTTTTCTATTATTTCTTTAATTTAATTCCCGACTCCAAAATTTTCTTTTCTCCGATTTTATTTGACAGTTTGGCCAGGAGTCAGCTCTCAGGGTCAATTGACCAAATTGCCCCTCGCCGATTCAACCCGGTTTGCAAATAACTCAATATTTCTTCCGGCTCCCTGGCCTAATTATTTGACTGGCTTAACAATTCTTTTTCATGATTTTCTCTTTTCCACTGTGTTTATAATGGTCCTAAGGACCGCGGCGTCACATTTTACAGTTCAAAATTTGAGTTTAAATTGACTTCGTAGTCGTTCCCGAGAAGGTCACCCATCGCTGTGACTCTCGACTCGTTTAACTTCTTATGTTATGTTTTTCTTATTTATACTTAACTAATTAACAATTACTAATTATTTGTATTTATGGCTTCTCTAGTTGTCTTAGATGTGATTCTAATCCCCTTAATTGTCCGGACTGACTCCGGCCATCGGAACAGTGAAATATACCAGGCTATACAAATAGGGGTGTTACATAGGTTGTTCCATGAAAATATTTTCTTCAATGTATCAATTGAGAAAAGCTGTTTTGACATGCATCTGCCAAATCTCATAATCATAGTATGCAGCTATTACTAATAGAATCCTAATTGATTTAAGCATGGCAACAGGTAAGAAAGTCTCCTCATAGTCGATTCCTTGCCTTTGGCGAAACTCTTTCGCTACAAGCCTTACTTTATAGGTCTCTACCTTTCCATTAGAATCAATTTTCTTCTTGAAAACAAATTTGTTCCCTATAGGTACAATACCTTCAGGTGGGTCAATAAGATCCCAAACTTGATTCTTATATATGGAATCAATCTCGAATTTCATAGCATCAATCAATTTTTGAAGAGTCTATATCTGATATAGCTTCTTCATAGGTAAGTGGATCATCTCCATGATCTACTTCTTTATGAGTAAACAACTCTTGTTCTTCTTTATGAAGGAAACCATATCTCACTGGTGGGTGAGATACCCTGGTTGATCTATGAGGAACAACTGTAGATGTTTCATCAATAGGTGTAGGTTGACTAGATGGATCTATATCCATCTGATCTGTTGGTTGATCAGAATTCTCCAATTCTAACTCTATTTGCCTTCCTTTGCCTCCTTCTTGAACAAACTATTATTCAAGAAATGTGGCATTTCTACTTACCACAACCTTTTGTGATGTAAGCAAATAAAAATAATATCCAAAACTATCTTTTGGATATCCAACAAATCGACCCTTTTCTAATCTGGTTTCCAATTTATCAGTGTTCAGCTTTTTGATATAAGTTGGACAACCCCAAATCTTAACATGCTTAAGACTTGGTTTTCTTCTATGCCATATTTCATAAGGAGTGGAAGATATTGATTTTAATGGAATCCTATTCAGAATATGCAAAGCTGATTCTAATGCAAATCCCCAAAAGGAGATTGGCATATCAGTATAGCTCATCATACTACGTACCATATCCAATAGGATATGATTTCTCCTTTGAGATACACTATTCAGCTGTGGTGTTCCTGGAGGAGTTAGCTGGGAAACAATGCCATGCTCTCTCAAGTATTCATCAAATTCAGTACTCAAGTATTCACCTCCACGATCTGATCGAAGAGCTTTAATACTCTTTCTTGTTTGATTTTCTACTTCAGATTTAAATTCCTTGAACTTTTTAAAGGATTCATGTTTGTATTTGATCAAATACAAATAACCAAACCTTGATTTATCATCAGTAAAGGTAATAAAGTAATGAAAACCACCTCTAGCCATTTCTTTAAATGGACCACATACATCACTATGTATTAGCTCCAAAATATTTTCAACTCTTAGCCCTTGTCCTACAAAGGGTGATCTAGTCATTTTGCCCTGAAAGCAAGATTCACAAGTTGGAGTAGGCTCAGAGCCCAATGAGGATAGAATCCCCATTTTCTTCAGTTTTGTAATCCTATCTTCTGCAACATGACATAACCTTAAGTGCTAAATATATTTTGAACTAGAGTTGATTTTCACCATGGCATTGCATTCATTTAAATTACTTGAATTCATTTTGTGTTTGTCATTAATATCCAAATAATAAAGACCATGATTCATATAACCCGAACCAACATATTTATTTCCAAAATAAATATTGCAAACATCATCTGTGAACTAAAATTCATAGCCATTTCTAGTCAAACCAGAGGTAGAAATGATGTTCTTAAAAGATCAGGTATATATAAAATATTATCCAAATACATAACTTGTCCAAACATGTAAAAAGATTTAAATCCTACGGCTAAAGCTTCAACAGTTGAGCCATTGCCAATCCGGACTCTAATATCTCGAGAACGCTAGCTGCTACTATTTGCTAGTTCCTGCATATCATAAAAAATGTGAGAATTGGTGCCAATATCTAAAACCCAAGCTGTAGATGAACTATGAGTATCATCAAATCTAAATAACAAGATATGGGCATACCTTCCGAGGGTGTATTCTTCTTGTCCTTCAGAGAAGCAAGATACTCTGGGCAGTTCCTTTTCCAGTGCCCATCCTGCTGGGAGTGGAAACACTTTCCTTTGCCTCCATCAACTTTAGTCTTCCCTTTCTGTTTAGCTATTTTCTTGGAAGGACCAGGAATCTGAGGTTTCTTTTTCTTATTGCCCTTCTTTTTGTTGGACTTTTCAGCAGAAGAAGATGCAATCAAAGCTACCTCTTTTCCTTTATTGCCCGGTATATTCTTTTGGGCAATAATAAGCATGTTAAGTAAACCAGCCAAGGTGCATTCCTGCTTAGTCATATGGAAATTTGTTACAAAATTCCCAAAAGACTCAGGAAGGGACTGAAGGATCAAATCCGTCTGCAGTTGGAAATCCATGTTAAAGTCAAGATGTTCCAGTTGCTCAATCAGCCGAATCATCTTGTGGACATGATCCCCAACATTCTGTCCCTCAGACATCCTCATGTGAAATAGCTGCCTAGATATCTCATACCTAGCATTCCTGCTGTGCTCACCATACAACTCTTATAGGTGAAGGAGAATCTCACTCGCACTCTGTATGTTCTCATGCTGCTTCTGTAAGTCATTACTCATGGGAACAAGCATGTAACACTTAGCTCTCATATCATGCTCCTTCCACTTGTCCAAAGTTTCATGTTCCTCTTGAGTGGCCTCTGGAGGTAAGGGACCAGGAACATTTGAGTGTATAACATATCCTATATGTTCAAGGTTTAGGACAAGTTTCAAATTTCTCAGCTAATCAAACAGATTAGGTCCTGTTAACCTATTGCGATCAAGTATGCTTGCAAGGATATTGGATGGTGGTGGTTGTTCTGTGCTCATTATTGACAGAAAATTAACTACAGAAAATAACTAGATTAATTAGTAAATGTATCATGTAATTAACCAAAATGATTATGGTCTTTTAATCAAATTGGTCCTCCCACTAACTTAGCGAATCCCACACTTTCAAAGTAGAAAACAAAAATCGTAGTTGGATGGATTTCTAGTGGGTGATTGAATTCTTATAATCCTATTGATCATCCTCAGGCACATCCATTATTGGAATCACTATAAACTATAAGTGAGCAACTCCTTGTGTTTGTAGTATGCCCTAGAGCATATCATTTAGTATGTATCCTATACATCTTTTATTAATAAAAGGCATTTTCACTTTTCCATTTACATAATATATTTATGTGTAATAGAAAAGGTCCATTGATATTTTATTAGAAATTCTATTCTTAAGTTGTTAAGAATATGAGTGACAGTATTTCTAGTACAAAGTATCATAAATAGGTTCACAATCGAGGATCCTTCACAATAAGGACATGACTTATCCAGAAAGATTGTGTAATTATGTTTGTTCCCTAGTTATTTATATGAGATGTAAATAAGATGGAATGGTGAGTCTCATGCTATATAACAAACATGATAGGCACTTATACATGATAAGTAGGCTGAACTAGTGACATTTATGACAAACACATGGAGTTTACTCTTGTCAATATATTGTCATAAATCATATCAGTGCATATAATCTTTAGACCTGAGATAGCACAGTTATCTTGTATATAGGTGATTTGAGTTTGATATTGCTTTCATACTTGTACTGTGTATGGATATATGGGCATGTGTTGGCTCCTACTAGTTATATATGGAGGTAGGTGTTGATCAAGATGGAATCTATTCCTCTAAGTAAATAGGGATAAAATCCTATGTTCATTTAATTATTCTTGATATTTTAAGTTCCTGGCCAGGACAGATAGATTTAATAAGAAAGAGTTTTTGATGAGAAAAATCTTTTAATCAAGAACTGGAATTAAAAGAGAACATAATATTCATAGCAAATGAGATTTGACATAAACCATGACTCCAACTCGAATTGGGATTTTGCAACAGAGAGATTCTAGCGCATGGTAACATATGATTATAAGTTTATTTAAGGTAAACCTTATTACTAATTGGGTGGCCATGGCATGCTATGCTAGGTGTTAACCATGGTCTATGAGGTGCATAAAATGATTTAGAGAAATCATTTATGGTAAGAAAGAGTTATGATGATATTAAGAGTTGATATCATGTCTCATTGCCAATTAGTGATGAGCCTAGTAAGTCACACACATACACAAGTAATCACCAAATTAAATATGATTTAATTAATTAATTAAAGATTTTAATTGATTAATTAAATGGGTTTGGTTTGCAATTAGATTGCAAAGTCCCTAGCATAGCTTGAAACCAAATCTAGGTTATTGGATGTATAGTATAAGTTAAATTTATATTTAAAGCGTTTAAATATGAATTTAATTAATGAGAAATTAATTAATAGAGATTAATTAATTAATTTATATTTGATATAAATTGATTAAAAGAAGAGAAATAATTATTTTAGGTTAAGAACTCAAAATTAAGACACAGGGGTATTTTAGTCATTTCATAGGGCGACACGTGGCACCATGAGATGGCGACACATGGCACCATGAGATGGCACTACACATAAGCTTGCCATATGTATTTTAATCATGTAAGATGATTAAAATTAAGATTAAATATAGGTTTGACACTTAGCACAATGTGATTGGGTCATTTAAATCTAGAGCCAATCAGAAGGTGACATGTGGCAAGGGTTTTAAGTGGTGACCTAGCTATATAAGTATAAGGATGAAAGAACAAACATAACAAGCTGCCATTCTTTTCTTTGTGCCGCCACCCTTGGCTGCTCTCCCTTATCTTCTTCTTCATCTCTCATGTATTCCAAGAGATTAGCAAACAATCTCTTGAATTAAAAATACTAGAAATTATTTCTAGTGTCTTGTTTACATCTGTAATATCTCAAAAGGCAAAACTTGATTTTCTAATTCATAGAAAAAGCTTTAGAAGTTGTTCAAGGGCTTCCATAGGTGATCTTGGTGTGGACAAGCTAGAGGGACAATATCTGGTGTCCTAGACGCATCCCAAAGATGTCAAATACACTGCAGTGCATCAAGAGGTTAGTGCACTTGTTCTTGATCTAATCTAGGGTTCTAATAATTAATCTGATTAATTCTAAAATCTTAAATGGCAAATGTAGATCCAAAAATATATTCAAGGAGTTTTAATATGTTGTTTATCATTGAAATCAAATAGATAAAAATGAATCTTGCATGATGCATGTGACCCTAGATAAAAAATTTTGAATTTCAATGATCTAAACTTGTGATTTTCATGCTTCTGCTCCTACAATTGGTATTAGAGCCACTATATTTGCCATTTAGATTGTTGATTATATGATTTAATTGTGTGGTTTGATCATGAGATGATAGATCCATTGCTGGTTGGACCAAAAAATGTGGCGGCTTGATGATCTACACCGCCATGCGCATGGTTTGATTCATTCAACCATGCACATGGCTGTTTGGGTATGTTTGTGGGCTTTGTTCTAAGGCCCATAATTAGGCCCATGACTAATTAAAGTGTTTAATTAGGTATTTTTAATCACACAATTAAATTTTGATTCAGATCTTAATTTTAAAAATTGTTTGAATGTGATTAAAATCTGAATTTTAAAAGTTGTTTGAATGTGATTCAAATCTGAATTTTTAAAGTTGGTTAAATCATATTCAAATATGAATTTTTAAAGTTGTTTGAATGTGATTCAAATCTGAATTTTAAAAGTTGTTTGAATATGATCAAAATTTGAATTTTAAAAGTTGTTTGAATATGATCCAAATCTGAATTTTTAAAGTTGCTTGAATGTGATTCAAATCTGAATTTTTAAATTTGTTTGAATCATATTCAAATATGGATTTTTAAGTTGAATATGAGATATTCAATTTAATTGAAGTATGTATGTTTTATTTAATTGTTAAATAATGATATGCATGATGGATGATCATGGACTATAAAAGACCAATGTGATTGGATTTATTTTTTTTTATGTTTTCTTTGGGTTATAAATTAATTAATTTATTTTAATTTATTTTTGAGCATGTATTATTAAGGTTGTAATAATTTTGAGTTGTAATTTCATTTATTTAGTTCATATAAATTCGCCTTGCTATGCCAAGGATTACTATGTAATTGGATTGCAAGAAGATCAAGGAGGTCAAGAGCATTGGTAGGACCAGTGGGAGGAATTCAAGATCAAGTGTTGATTATCTACTCCTTCAGCAACTCTTATAAAATGAATGAATGAAATGCATCTAGGAATGCCCTGATTCAATTTTTGATGGCTCAGAATTGAATCCCTTAGAAAGTCGAGGATCATACCATATTTATTATTATCCATGAATGCATGAGATGTGTGGGAATGTATACAATTATATGAAATATGCATGCTAATTAGATAATGTGCAAAGTGAGACCATAATAGTAATTAGGACGACTACAAAATCTTCTAAACAAATGATTAAGTTGGATATGCTATAATTAAAGTAATTATAACATGGGCCCTCCATTGGGGCAATTATTTTAAGAAATTTTAAATAGTTGCATATGATGCAATTAATTTAAGAGATTTTCTTAAGAATAATTGTTAAGCATGAGATGTTGTAAATATGTAAATGGTTTGGTGGCCAATAATGGATTTGCCTGAGGATATTAAAATTATTTGCATGTTTACTGGCTCAATAGGATCAACTTAACTAATGCAAGATAAGTCAATAATAGATGTGCCTGAGATTTTGAGCAGGTAAAGGATTGAACCTCACATGCGATGTGATGGGCAAGGAGTTGCTTACTTATAATTTATTTTTATTCTAATAATGGATGTGCCTGAGGATGATCAATAGGATTATAAGAATTCAATCACTCACCAGAAATCCATCCAACTAGGATTTCCGTTTTCTACTTTGGAAGTGTAGGATTCACTAAGTTAGTGGGAGGACCAATCTGATTAAAAGATCATAATTATTTTGGTTAATTACATAATACATTTACTAATTAATTTGGTTATTTTCTGCAGTTAATTTTCTGATAATAATGAGCATAGAACAACCACCACCTTCAAATATCCTTGCAAGCATACTTGATCACAATAGGTTGATAGGACCTAATTTATCTGATTGGCTAAGAAATTTGAAACTTGTCTTGAACCTTGAACATATAGGATATGTTCTTGACTCAAATGTTCTTGGTCCCTTACCTCTAGAGGCTACTCAAGAGGAACATGAAACTTTGGACAAGTGGAAGGATCATGATATGAGAGCTAAGTGTTACATGCTTTCTTCCAAGAGTAATGAGTTACAGAAGCAACATGAGAACATGCAGAGTGCGAATGAGATCCTCCTTCACCTACAAGAGTTATATGGTGAGCACAGCAGGAATGCTAGGTATGAGATATATAGACAGCTATTCCGCATGAGAATGTTTGAGGGACAGAATATTGGGGATCATGTCAAAAGATGATTCGGTTGATTGAGTAGCTGGAACATCTTGACTTTAACATGGATTTCCAACTGCAGACGAATTTGATCCTTTAGTCCTTTCCTGAGTCATTTGGTAATTTTGTGACAAATTTTCATATGACTAAATGGGAGTGCTCCTTGGCTGGTTTACTCAAGATGTTGGTTATTGCCCAAAAGAATATGCAGGGCAATAAAGGAAAAGAGGTAGCTTTGATTGCATCTTCTTTTGCTGGAAAGTCCAACAAGAAGAAGGGCAATAAGAAAAAGAAATCTCAGATTCCTGGTCCTTCCAAGAAAATAGCTAAACAGAAAGGGAAGACTAAAGCTGATGGAGACAAAGGAAAGTGTTTCCACTGCCAGAAGGATGGGCACTGGAAAAGGAACTGCCCAGAGTATCTTGCTTCTCTGAAGAACAAGAACGATACACCTTCAAAAGCTATGTCCATATCTAATTATTTAGATTCTGATGATACTCATAGTTCATCTACAGCTTGGGTTTTAGATACTGATGCCAGTTCTTACATTTCTTATGATATGCAGGAACTAGCAAATAGTAGCAGCTTGCGTTCTCGAGATGTTAGACTCCAGATTGGCGACGACTCAACTGTTGAAGCTTTAGCCATAGGATCTAAAACTTTTTACATGTCTGGATATGTTTTGTGTTTGGATAATATTTTATATTTACCTGATGCTTTTAAGAACATCATTTCTATATCTAGTTTAACTAGAAATGGCCATGAATTTCAATTCACAGATGATGTTTGCAATATTTATTTTGGAAATAAATACGTTGGTTTGGGTTATATGAATGATGGTCTTTATTATTTGGATAATAATGACAAACAGAAAATGAATGCAAGTGATCTAAATGAATGCAATGCCATGGTGAAAATCAACTCATGTTCAAAATATATTTGGAACTTAAGGTTAGGTCATGTTGCAAAAGACAGGATTACAAAACTGGAAAAAATGGGGAATTTATTGTTAGTAGTATGCCCTAGAGCATATCATTTAGTATGTATCTTGTACATATTTTTATTAATAAAAGGCATTTCCACTTTTCCGTTTACATAATATATTTATGTGTAATAGAAAAGGTCCATTGATATTTTATTAGAAATATTATTCTTAAGTTGTTAAGAATATGAGTGACAATATTTCTAGCACCAAGTATCATAAATAGGTTCACAATCGAGGATACTTCATAATAAGGACATGACTTATCCAGAAAGATTGTATTCATGTTTGTTCCCAAGTTATTTATATGAGATATAAATAAGATGGAATGGTGAGTCTCATGCCATATAACAAACATGATAGGCACTTATAAATGATAAGTAGGCCGAACCAGTGACACTTATGACAAGCACATGGAGTTTACTGTTGTCAATGTTTTGTCATAAATCATATCAGTGCATATAATCTTTAGACCTGAGAAAGTACAATTATCTTGTATATAGGTAGTTTGAGTTTGATACTGCTTTCATACTTGTACTGTGTATGGGTATATGGGCATGTGTTGGCTCCTACTAGTTATATATGGAGGTAGGTGTTGATCAAGATGAAATCTGTTCCTCTAAGTAAATAGAGATAAAATCCTATGTTCATTTAATTGTTCTTGATGTTTCAAGTTCTGGCAGACAGATAGATTTATTGAGAAAAGAGTTTCGATGAGAAAATCTTTTAATCAAGAACTGGAATTAAAAGAGAACATAATATTCATAGCAAATGGAGTTTGACATAAACCATGACTCCAGCTTGAGTTGGGATTTTGTAACAGAGAGATTCTAGTGCATGGTAACATATGATTATAGGTTCATTTAAGGTAAACCTTATTAATAATTGGGTGGCCATGGCATGCTATGCTAGGTGTTAACCATGGTCTATGAGGTTCATAAAATGATTTAGAGAAATCATTTATGGTAAGAAAGAGTTCTGATGATATTAAGAGTTGATATCATGTCTCATTGCCAATTAGTGATGAGCCTAGTAAGTCACACACATACACAAGTTATCACCTAATTAAATATGATTTAATTAATTAATTAAAGAGTTTAATTGATTAATTAAATAGGTTTGGTTTGCAATTAGTTTGCAAAGTCCCTAGCATGACTTGAAACCAAATCTAGATTATTGGATGTATAATATAAGTTAAATTTATATTTAAAGTGTTTAAATATGAATTTAATTAATGAGAAATTAAGTAATAGAGATTAATTAATTAATTTATATTTGATATAAATTAATTAGAAGAAGAAAAATAATTATTTTGGGTTGAAGAACTCAAAATTAAGACATAGGGGCATTTTGGTCATTTTGTAGTGTGACACGTGGCACCATGAGATGGTGATACATGGCATAACACATAAGCTTGCCAAATATTTTTTAATCATGTAAGATGATTAAAATCAAGATTACATATAGGTTTGACACTTGGCACAATGTGATTGGGTCACTTAAACCTAGAGCTAATCAAAGGGTGACATGTGGCAAGGGTTTAATGTGTTAACCTAGCTATTTAAGTGTTGTTATGAGAAAATAAAATACAACCAGCAGCCACACTCCTTGGTCACGCCATTTTGCATCCCTCCCTCTATTCTTCTTCATCTCTCATCAATTCAAAGAGATTAGCCATCAATCTCTTGAATTAAGAACACTAGAAATTGTTTCTAGTGTCCTGTTTACATCTCTAATCTCTTAAAAGGCAGAACTTGAATTTCTAATTAATAGAAAAGGCTTTAGAAGCTGTTCAAGGGCTGCCATAGGTGTTCTTGGTGTGGACAAGCTAGAGGGACAACATCTGGTGTCCTGAAGATGAATCTTAAAGGCGCAGACACGCTACAGTGCATCAAGAGGTTAGTGTAATCGTTCTTCATTTAATCTAGGGTTCTAAAATTAATCTGATTAATTTTAAAATCTTAAATGGAAAATACAGATCCAAAAACATATTAAAAGAGTTTTAATATGTTGTTTATCATTGAAATCAAATAGATAAAAATAAATCTTGCATGATGCATGTGACCCTAGGTGAAAATTTTTGAATTCAATGGTATAAACTTGTGTTTTTCACGCTTTTGTTCCTTCATTTATCTTCATTGGGCTTTAAGCCTACTCCAATTTGTGAATATTAACTTTAGGGCAAAATGACTAGATCACCTTTTGTAGGACAAGGGCTAAGAGCTAAAAATATTTTGGAGCTACTACATAGTGATATATGTGGTCCATTTAAAGAAATGGCTAGAGGTGGTTTTCATTACTTTATTACCTTTACTGATGATAAGTCAAAGTTTGGGTTTTTGTATTTGGTGAAATACAAACATGAATCCTTTGAAAAGTTCAAAAAATTTAAATATGAAGTAGAAAATCAAACAGGAAAGAGTACGAAAGCTCTTCAATCAGATCGTGGAGGTGAATACTTGAGTACTGAATTTGATGAATACTTGAGAGAGAATGGTATTGTTTCCCAGCTGACTCCTCCAGGAACACCGTAGCTGAATGGTGTATCTGATGAAGGAGCAGAAGTGTAACACCCTAGGCAAATCCCACATCGACAAAACACAAGAGAGATGCTGGGTTCATAAGTTGACGGTTCGTAACCCCTATTGACGCATTTTAAAACAGTGAGGGCTTCGGCCCAAAGCGGACCTGTGACACCCCTTACCCGTGTACAGTATACCCGAGTAAGTAATGCCACCTGGTGTACCGGCACACTCTAATATTCCTCAATTAATTTAGACAATGCTTTTGCTTATAATTTATGAAATACAATTTATTTAAACCATTCATCAAAAGTATCATTCATTTAAGATTCCGAAAATTTTAAAGAAAATCCGGCGGAGTACCGGCTAAAAATGGAGAAAACCGTTCTTCGGAACCTGTTAAAAACATTTTCGATATACAATTTCATTCATTCTCAACTCCAATATCATCACAAAACTCAATATCAAGATATCAACAATTTTTCAATTTCAGGTCTCAACAACCTTTTCATTGCTCAAAACATCCCTTTCTCAGGGTTCTCATATATAAACAACCATTAAATACTCAAATTAATACCATAATGACCATAAATCTTTATTATTTACAATAAGCTCAAAATACATTACATAAATCCCAAATACATATGAGAAATAAAAATTTAATTACAAAATGACAAAATGACATCTAGTGTCCTACCAATGCACTGCAGGTGACGAGGTGACACGGACATCGAGCGAATCGCCGGATGGACTCACCCGTACCGTGGTCTACTGGGCTCGCGATCGGGATCTCCAGTATCTACGCGTGGAAAAAGCAACGCGCTAAGCAATAATGCTTAGTGGTGCAATAATAAAATAAAAGAAAATAGCAGATATAAATATGTATTGCATGTGCATGTTTTGTTTGTCATGTATTTGTATATTCATTCCTTTATTTCTTCTACATTGCTCATTTTCATTCATTTGGTTGCCCAAGTAACCTACACTAGACGACTGGACTGGATAACGGGTAAACTGGCACTGGGTACCTAGTACCTCGGCCGCCACACCATCGGTCACATATGCATCTCCCGGCAGGCAATGTAGCGGCTAACAAGTCAGAATAATATCGAGCACAAGGCCAAGTCTCAATGCAAAGTCGAATGGCTAAAAGCCATGAAATCACAGAATGGAATTTTTGCCATGTGCGATCGCTAATCGAACCCTATTGGCATGCCAAACTATCCAAACCAATCTTGTTAGGTATACTAGGGCATTCGAAACTCTTAAATTTGTCAATTTGTGAATTTCAACTTTTTTGGTGTCACTATTCATCATTGGTCAACAAAAATGTTGACTTTTAGAATAAAAAGGTGTACATTAACTTTGGCACTCCCAACATACCACATTTGGTGTTTAAAACTTGTTGGCATTAAGTGTTTTTACCATTTCTAAGCATTAAACCAAAGGAGCAGATTTTTCAGATTTTGTACCATAACTTCACTGTTCCATTGGACACTGTTACTGTTGGAATTTGAAGAAATGTAAAACATGAAAGTTGTTTCTTATTTTGTCTAGTTGAATTTCCTTTTTTGAATCACTCCATTTGGAGTTTTGTAGCTCCAGATATGGCTCAAAAACCCAAGCTGTCCGGATATGCAGTCTGCAGAAATTTACCATATCTACAGTGCATGAACAGTGACTTGAGTCACTTGGTTGAATGGGTTCTGGCCATAATTTGGGGTAGGTTCCTTCATGAAAGTTGTTTGTCTATGTCTTAACTTGTTTCTGTAAAAATTTCAGACCAATTGACCAAATCTACAGTGACTTATGGCCAAATGAACAGTTACTGTTCATTTGGTCAAATTCTGCAGAGGCAGTTTCAGGGTTCCGGATTGTGGCTGAGTTTTGACCCTTTTGATTTGGTCTTTTGGGCATGGTTTCTTCAGCAAAAATGTGCCATTATAAGACTAGTTTCATGTCCAATTGGCCAAACATCAATTGGACAAGCACAGCCCAAGTTATGGTAGTGCAAAGGGACTGAAATTTCAGTCCCTATGCTGCTGTCCATAGGGCAGTTTATACTTTCACTTTACCATCCCATTTTTCAGTTCTAATTAGGGTCAACCTACCTAAAATGGTCACTAATTGACCATTAAAAAATCCTCTAACCATTTCCAAAGCTAAGTCACCATTTCACCTTCCCAAACCCTAATGTTCAACTAAATTTACTCATAAACCTTGTCTAACACACTTAGTTCAATCTTCATGCATTTTAATACCTTAACCATGATTTCCAACCACTCTAAGTTTGTTAAACAATCAAACTCAATCTTCCATAGGGCTGCTGAAAATTGAAGGTACCCTTAACACATGTAATTTACTTCAATTCCTTAAGATTTCTTAGCTCAAAAATGTTCTAACTAGAATTTAAAAGAAGGAAAATGAGATTGTAGCACTAACCTCACTTAGGGCAGATTTTTCCCTTCCTCAAAGTCTTAGTTTCTTTTTCTTTTTGCTCCCACAATAATCACCAAGATGATAGAATGAATTTTTGTGTTGGTAGTTAGGGTTTTTAGTGGAAGAAAACTAAGAAAAATGAAGGATGAAAGGTTGTTAATGGTGGAATGGGTAAGGGTGAGTGAGTGGCGTGAAGAAGAGGAGAGGGAGCTGGTTTTGGGTTTCTAAAATTCTGCCTCATTACCCACTTTTATTTCCTTTTTATGGACTTGCTTAAATTTGATTGGTTGGAAAATTTTAAATGATGTCATTAATAGCCATTTTTCCTCAATTTCTTTTCTTTCCTCCACTACTCATTTTCAATTCAATTTCTAGCAATATTTCTTCATATTTTATGTCATATTAATTTTTTACTCAACTGGGCAAGTCGGCTAAAAATCACCCTGGAAGGCGAAATGACCAAAATGCCCTCCGTTTGGCTTAACGGGTCAAAATTGTCTGTACCGATTGAAAAATTTTTCTAGGTATTTTCTTGGCATTCTAATGCCATGGGAACCTCAATTACCCTTCTCTGGAGTCCCAAAAATTATTTTATAATTTTTCCCCCGGGTCTAGGGCTCCTCGTTGCGAGAACCGCAACTTCCCTCCGGTTACCCATCGCTAGGGCACCGGCTCGTTTAACTTGATTGTATTTTATTTCTAAAATTTTTACTAAATTTTTCTTGTTAATATTTGAGTTAATTATGGTTCCTGACTTTAGTTTGAATATTTTTCCGGACATTCTAGCTGTCCGGACCGACAATCGGTCACCGAATGAGGATGTACGAAGTGGTTACCGGGAGGGTGTTACAACTCTTCCCCTCTAATTTAAATTTCGTCCTCGAAATTTACCTGATGCAAACAGTTGAGGGAACTGTTGCCTCATCGTCTCTTCACTTTCCCAAGTTGCCTCCTCGGTGTTGTGGTGCCTCCAAAGCACTTTCACCAATGGAATTTGCTTGTTCCTCAACTCTTTTACTTCCCGAGCCAGGATTCGTAGAGGTTCTTCTTCATATGTCAAATCCGGTTGTATTTCAATTTCTTCCCTGGAGATGACATGTGAAAGATCTGAGCGGTATCTTCTGAGCATGGACACGTGGAACACATTATGGATCTTGTCCAGCTCTGGTGGTAAAGCTAGCATATAGGCCACTGGACCCACACGTTCAATGACTTCATAGGGGCCAATGAA
Organism: Hevea brasiliensis; assembly: GCF_030052815.1. Taxonomy (NCBI): domain Eukaryota; kingdom Viridiplantae; phylum Streptophyta; class Magnoliopsida; order Malpighiales; family Euphorbiaceae; genus Hevea; species Hevea brasiliensis. The sequence goes on along the minus strand of NC_079508.1, from coordinate 7,418,301 downwards.
CCTAGGGCTCAACTTACCTTTTCTTCCAAACCTCAACACTTTCTTCCATGGTGACACCTTGAGGAACACTTTGTCGCCAACCACATATTCTATTTCTTTTCTCTTCAGGTCGGCATAAGATTTCTGTCTGTCTGAGGCAATCTTTAAGTTGGCTTTGATTGATTTCACCTTCTCCTCAGCCTGTTTCACTGTGTCCAGCCCTACCGCTTGTCTTCGCCCAATTCAGTCCAGCACACTGGAGTTCTACATTTTCTCCCATACAGTGCTTCATATGGGGCCATTTGGATGCTAGCTTGGTAGCTATTGTTGTATGCAAATTCTGCCAGTGGGAGGTATCTATCCCAACTTCCCTCAAACTCAATGACACAACTCCTCAGCATATCCTCAAGGACCTGACAAGTATTTCACGTTATTGTTATCATTTCAATTCAATATTTGTATCAATTTCATGGGTTTCAATTGTTTACCCGATTACTCTTCGATTGCCCATCCATCCGAGGATGGAAAGTCAGGCTGAAATGGAGTTGTGTACCCAAGGATTCATGCAACTTCTTCCAGAATCTCGATGTAAACCTTGGGTCTCGATCAGATATGATGGAAAGTGGGATTCCATGCAGTCTAACTATCTCACTGATATACAATTCCGCTAACTTCTCCAAAGGAGTAGTCACCCTAATCGCAAAAGTGTGCTGACTTTGTCAATCTATCAACTATCACCCATGCTGCATCATGTTTCTTCTGGGTGAGAGGTAGACCACTTACAAAATCCATGGTGACCCGATCCCATTTCCATTCAGGTATGCGTATAGGCTGTAGCAAACCTGATGGAACTTGATGTTCTACCTTGACTTGCTGACATGTCAAGCATTTAGTCACATAGTCAGCTATGTCTTTCTTCATACCAGGCCACCAATACTGAAGCTTCAAGTCACGATACATCTTTGTACTTCCTGGGTGCATAGCATATACACTGGTGTGTGCCTCTTTTAGAATACTGGCCTTCAATTCCCCATCATCTGGTACACACAGTCTTCCTTTGCAATACAGACACCCATCTGCTTTCACCCCATAGTCAGTTGCTTTTCCCTCTGAGATCTTGCTCATAATAGCCATTAACTTTTCATCTGTCTTTTGCCCATCTAGTATCTGCTGTAGCAGGTTTGGCCTCACTTGCAACTCAGCCAAAATAGCTCCATCTCGAACCAAGGATAGACGGGCATTCAAAGATCTCGAGTCGCTATGGATTTTCTGCTCAAAGCATCAGCAACTACATTTGCCTTCCCAGGATGGTAATCAATTACACAGTCATAATCCTTCAGGAACTCAATCCATCGCCTCTGTCTAAGGTTGAGCTCCTTCTGGGTTGGCAAATATTTCAGGCTTTTGTGGTATGTGTAAATGTAGCACTTTTCCCCATACAAGTAGTGCCTCCATATCTTCAGTGCAAAGATAATTGCTACAAGCTCTAGATCATGGGTAGGGTAGTTCTGTTCATGTGGCCTTAACTGCCTAGAAGCATAGGCGACCACCTTCCCCTCTTGCATCAATACACACCCCAGCCCATTATGTGAGGCATCATCAGAGACCACAAAGTCCTTCCTCGACACTAGTCTGTTAACACCGGTGCCTCTGCAACATAGCCTTCAACTTCTCAAAACTGGTTTGACACTTGTCATTCCAGTCAAATCTGACATTCTTGTGTAACAACTTAGTCATTGGAGCAGCTATTAGGGAAAATCCCTTCACAAATCTTTTGTAATACCCAGCTAGCCCCAAGAAGCTTCTAACCTCAGTTGTATTCCTGGGAGGCTTCCATTCCATCACTGCTTCTATTTTCTTGGGATCCACCCTAATCCCATCACCTGACACTATGTGTCCAAGGAATGCAATCTCATCCAGCCAAAAGTCACACTTGGACAACTTAGCATACAGCTTCTTTTCTCTTAGGGTTTGCAGAACAATCCTCAAATGCTCATCATGTTCTTCCCTGGTCTTGGAATACACCAAAATATCATCAATAAAGACCACTACGAACCGATCTAGGTATGGATGGAAGATACGGTTCATAAGGTCCATGAATGCCGCTGGTGCATTTGTTAAGCCAAAGGGCATCACCAGAAACTCATAATGCCCATACCGGGTCCTGAATGCAGTCTTGGGCATATCTACATCCTTCACCCTCAGCTGATGATACCCTGATCTGAGATCAATCTTAGAAAATACTCCTGCTCCCTTCAACTGATCAAACAGATCATCAATTCTAGGCAACGGATATTTGTTCTTCATACCACTTTATTCAACCGCCAGAATCAATACAAAGTCTCAAAGTCCCATCCTTCTTTTCACGAACAGACCTTTGAGCTCCCCATGGTGACACATCGGGCGTATGAACCCCTTATCAAGCAACTCTTGCAACCGAAGTTTTCAACTCCTTCAATTCAAGGTGCCATCCTATAAGGAGCAATGGAAATGGGTGTCAGACTGGCGGTGTCTCAATAGCAAATTCAACTTCCCTTTCGTGGCAAACTGTGCAATTCTTCAGAAATAGCTGCAGGAAGTCTCTTCGTGGGTATGTCACTCAGTTTAGCTTAGCTCGCCTAGTATCCACCACATGTGCTAGGTAGGCTTCACACTTTTCTCATCATTCTTCTTGCAATCGTGGTCGAGATGACATTGGACAAGAAATCATCCTTTCCCCACAACCGTGATCTCATTACCCTCTGAAGTTTTTAGAGAAATTTTCTTCAATTTGCAATCAACTATTGCCTGATGACGTGACAACCAGTCCATTCCCAATATCACGTTAAACTCATGGAAGGGCAACTCAATTAGGTCTGCCAAGAATTCATACCCCAATCCTCAACGGGCAACCCTTGTATACTTTGTTCACTACCACACTGCAGGCCCAATGGATTAGTGACCGTAATGTCTTGGTCACTCTCCCTACCAATATCCCCTTTCTACGGGTAGGTTGATGCAAATGTAAGAATGAGTGGATCTGGATCCACCAATGCATGCACAGAGTATTGTAGAGGAGAACGCACTCGATGACGCCCGGCATCTTGTTCCTCCCGAGCTCTCAAGGCATAATTTACGGCGGTGGTCCATTATCCGCCTCTCTGCCGCTCGGATGTAGGCCTCTCGAGATGGTCCCACGCCAGATTTACTGCACTTCTACCCCTTGGTGGTGCAGAGCAGTGTCCGTCTACTTGTGTCGAGCACAGTAGTAGTTCTGCGTGGCGGTTCCTCAACTAATGCTCTGTTGACCCACACCTCAAGCAGCACCGCCACTCTCCAACACTCCCCTTATGCCATCTTTGACAGGTGGACATGCGTAAGATGTTGGGGCTGGTCCTGAACCCCATCCCCGGAGAGCGCCCACCGATGGTGTTGACCGACCTCTCCTAGGGTGAATCGTGGCTGGGCCCTTGAGACCCACTCGCCCCGTGGTCGAGCCGAACTCTATGCAGAGGACCCTTGAACTTCTTCCCCGATGCAGAGCTGAACTCGACCGACCCGGTCCCTCTTCTCGCTCTCTCTTCTAGTCCACTCACTAATTCTCACTTTTTCAACTCTTATTGCAGCTTCCACTAGCTTGCTAAATTCTGTGATTCCCAAGGCGTTGAGTCAGTATCTTGATATTGTCATTCACCTCTTCAAATCTCTTGCACCTTTCACCGTTAGGGACTATTTCCTTCCATAGCGGCTTAACCGAACAAACTCCTTCTCATACTCGGCCACCGACAACCGTCTCGCCTCGAGTTAATGAATTCCCTTCTTCTCTCTTCCGGTATACAAGACCACATATTTCTTCTTGAACTCAGAGAGGAAGAAGTCCCAAGTTGACTTCTGGCTGCACTTCATCGGACACGATGTCCCACCATCCGTAGGCATCGTCTTGTAACAAGGATATAGCGACTTCTAAGTTCTCGCCTGGGTGCGGTGGAGTTGTTTTAAGACTCGCCTGCCTGCTCAACCAATTCTACCGCAACAGAGTCATCTTCTCTCTTGCCATAGAAGTCCACAACTCCAAATTTTCTTAACCTTTCCAGTGTGATTTACTGGAGCTGTGGTGGTGGTGGTGCCGCATTACCCGGCCATTTGTCTAAAGAAGTCGGCCATTTGTGAAACATGGCTGTGGAGGCCGAGCAGGTGCTCGCTTGAGCCGGGCGGAGCAGATTCTCTCATGCCCCAGGCCTCACCGCCAGAGGTGGAGCATGACTCTCCACTTCCTCCTCAACGGCTCTCTGAGATGAAGGGTCCATATCCTATTCAAAATAAGAAAGATAAACAGATCTGCGTTAGTGTCACCTCGACTCTTACAAATGCAATGCATGGTATGGACTCAATCTAGGCCCAGAAACGCCTAAACCGTGCTCTGATACCACTAAATGTGACACCCCTTACCCGTACAAGATACCCGAGTAAGTAATGCCACCGTGTACCAAGCACACTCTAATATTCCTCAATTAATTTAGACAATGCTTTTGCATATAATTTATGAAATACAATTTATTTAAACCATTCATCAAAAGTATCATTCATTTAAGGTTTCGAAAATTTTAAAGAAAATCCGGCGGAGTACCGGCTAAAAATGGAGAAAACCGTTCTTCGGAACCTGTTAAAAACATTTCCAATATACAATTTCATTCATTCTCAACTCCAATATCATCACAAAACTCAATATCAAGATATCAACAATTTTTCAATTTCAGGTCTCAACAACCTTTTCATTGCTCAAAACATCCCTTTCTCAGGGTTCTCATATATAAACAACCATTAAATACTCAAATTAATACCATACATGACCATAAATCTTTATTATTTACAATAAGCTCAAAATACATTACATAAATCCCAAATACATATGAGAAATAAAAATTTAATTACAAAATGACAAAATGACATCTAGTGTCCTACCAATGCACTGCAGGTGACGAGGTGACACGGACACTGAGCAGAACTGCCGGATGGACTCACCCAGTCTGTGGTCTACTGGGCTCGCGATCGGGATCTCCAGTACCTACGCGTGGCAAAAGCAACGCGCTAAGCAATAATGCTTAGTGGTGCAATAATAAAATAAAAGAAAATAGCAGATATAAATATGTATTGCATGTGCATGTTTTGTTTGTCATGTATTTGTATATTCATTCCTTTATTTCTTCTACATTGCTCATTTTCATTCATTTGGTTGCCCAAGTAACCTACACTAGACGACTGGACTGGATAACGGGTAAACTGGCACTGGGTACCTAGTACCTCGGGCCGGCACACCATCGGTCACATATGCATCTCCCGGCAGGCAAATGTAATGCCTAACAAGTCAGAATAATATCAGGCACAAGGCCAAGTCTCAATGCAAAGTCAGAATGGCTAAAAGCCATGAAATCACAGAATGGCATTTTTTCCATGTGCAGTACTGCTAACTGAACCCTATTGGCATGCGAAACTATCCAAACCAATCTTGTTAGGTATACTAGGGCATTCGAAACTCTTAAATTTGTCAATTTGTGAATTTCAACTTTTTTTGGTGTCACTATTCATCATTGGTCAACAAAAATGTTGACTTTTAGAATAAAAAGGTGTACATTAACTTTGGCACTCCCAACATACCACATTTGGTGTTTAAAACTTGTTGGCATTAAGTGTTTTTACCATTTCTAAGCATTAAACCAAAGGAGCAGATTTTTCAGATTTTGTACCATAACTTCACTGTTCCATTGGACATTGTTACTGTTGGAATTTGAAGAAATGTAAAACATGAAAGTTGTTTCTTATTTTGTCTAGTTGAATTTCCTTTTTTGAATCACTCCATTTGGAGTTTTGTAGCTCCAGATATGGCTCAAAAACCCAAGCTGTCCGGATATGCAGTCTGCAGAAATTTACCATATCTACAGTGCATGAATAGTGACTTGAGTCACTTGGTTGAATGGGTTCTGGCCATAATTTGGGGTAGGTTCCTTCATGAAAGTTGTTTGTCTATGTCTTAACTTGTTGCTGTAAAACTTTCAGACCAATTGACCAAATCTACAGTGACTTATGGCCAAATGAACAGTTACTGTTCATTTGGTCAAATTCTGCAGAGGCAGTTTCAGGGTTCCGGATTGTGGCTGAGTTTTGACCCTTTTGCTTTGGTCTTTTGGGCATGGTTTCTTCAGCAAAAATGTGCCATTATAAGCCTAGTTTCATGTCCAATTGGCCAAACATCAATTGGACAAGCACAGCCCAAGTTATGGCAGTGCAAAGGGACTAAAATTTCAGTCCCTATGTCTGTCCATAGGCGCTTTATACTTTCACTTTACCATCCCATTTTTCAGTTCTAATTAGGGTTAACCTACCTAAAATGGTCACTAATTGACCATTAAAAAATCCTCTAACCATTTCCAAAGCTAAGTCACCATTTCACCTTCCCAAACCCTAATGTTCAACTAAATTTACTCATAAACCTTGTCTAACACACTTAGTTCAATCTTCATGCATTTTAATACCTTAACCATGATTTCCAACCACTCTAATTTTGTTAAACAATCAAACTCAATCTTCCATAGGGCTGCTGAAAATTGAAGGTACCCTTAACACATGTAATTTACTTCAATTCCTTAAGATTTCTTAGCTCAAAAATGTTCTAACTAGAATTTAAAAGAAGGAAAATGAGATTGTAGCACTAACCTCACTTAGGGCAGATTTTTCCCTTCCTCAAAGTCTTGGTTTCTTTTTCTTTTTGCTCCCACAATAATCACCAAGATGATAGAATGAATTTTGTGTTGGTAGTTAGGGTTTTTAGTGGAAGAAAACTAAGAAAAATGAAGGATGAAAGGTTGTTAATGGTGGAATGGGTAAGGGTGAGTGAGTGGCGTGAAGAAGAGGAGAGGGAGCTAGTTTTGGGTTTCTAAAATTCTGCCTCATTACCCACTTTTATTTCCTTTTTATGGACTTGCTTAAATTTGATTGGTTGGAAAATTTTAAATGATGTCATTAATAGCCATTTTTCCTCAATTTCTTTTCTTTCCTCCACTACTCATTTTCAATTCAATTTCTAGCAATATTTCTTCATATTTTATGTCATATTAATTATTTACTCAACTGGGCAAGTCGGCTAAAAATCACCTCGGAAGGCGAAATGACCAAAATGCCCTCCGTTTGGCTTAACGGGTCAAAATTGTCTGTACCGATTGAAAAATTTTTCTAGGTATTTTCTTGGCATTCTAATGCCATGGGAACCTCAATTACCCTTCTCTGGAGTCCCAAAAATTATTTTATAATTTTTCCCACGGGTCTAGGGCTCCTCGTTGCGAGAATCGCAACTTCCCTCCGGTTACCCATCGCTAGGGCACCGGCTCGTTTAACTTGATTGTATTTTATTTCTAAAATTTTTACTAAATTTTTCTTGTTAATATTTGAGTTAATTATGGTTCCTGACTTTAGTTTGAATATTTTTCCGAACATTCTAGCTGTCCGGACCGACACCGGTCACCGGAACAGTAGGATGTACGGAGTGGTTACCGGGAGGGTGTTACAGGACCCGGCCCACTAGTGATATTGTCCGCTCTAGGCTGAAGCCCTCACGGTTTTAAAACGCGTCAATAGGGGTTACGAACCGTCAACTTATGAACCCAGCATCTCTCCCATGTTTTGTCATTGTGGGATTTGCCTAGGGTGTTACAATCCACCCCCCTTATGGGACTCAGCGTCCTCGCCGAGGTTTGCCCCACCATCGTTCAAGGTTGCACGCGGAGCGGCTCTGATACCACAAATGTAATGGCCCACCCACTATTGATATTGTCCGCTCTGGGCCGAAGCCCTCACGGTTTTAAAACGCGTCAATAGGGGTTACGAACTGTCAACTTATGAACCCAGCATCTCTCCCGTGTTTTGTCGATGTGGGATTTGCCTAGGGTGTTACAAGAAGCGTGAAAAACACAAGTTTATACCATTGAATTCAAAAATTTTCACCTAGGGTCACATCCATTATGCAAGATTTATTTTTATCTATTTGATTTCAATGATAAACAACGTATTAAAACTCTTTTAATATGTTTTTGGATCTGTATTTGCCATTTAAGATTTTAAAATTAATCAGATTAATTTTAAAACCCAAGATTAGATCAAGAATAAATACATTAACCTCTTGATGCACTGCAGTATATTTGTGCCTTTCGGATGTGTCTTGAGGACACTAGATGTTGTCCCCAGGACACTAGATGTTGTCCCTCTAGCTTGTCCACACCAAGTTCACCTATGACAGCCCTTGAACAGCTTCTAAAGCTTTTTCTATTAATTAGAAAATCAAGTTTTGCCTTTTAAGAGATTAAAGATGTAAACAGGACACTAGAAATGATTTCTAGTATTTTTAATTCAAGAGATTGTTGGGAAATCTCTTTGAATTGATGAGAGTGAAGAAAATGAAAGGGAGAGGTGCTTTGGGGTGGCACCAATGAAACAAATAACAGCTAGGCATTTTTCTTTTCATCCTTCCCCTTATATAGCTAGGTCACCACTTAAAACCGTTGTCACATGTCACCTTCTGATTGGCTCTAGGTTTAATTGACCCAATCACATTGTGCCAAGTGTCAAACCTATATTTAATCCTAATTTTAATCGTCTTATATGATTAAAAGACAATTGGCAAGCTTATGTGTAATGCCATGTGTCACCATCTCATGGTGCCACATGTCACCCTGTGAAATGACCAAAATGCCTCTGCGTCTTAATTTTGAGTTCTCAACCCAAAATAATTATTACTCTTCTTCTAATCAATTTATATCAAATATAAATCAATTAATTAATCTTTGTTAATTAATTTCTCATTAATTAAATTCATATTTAAACATTTTAAATATAAATTTAACTTATACTATACATTCAATAATCTAGATTTGGTTTCAAGTTATGCTAGGGACTTTGCAATCTAATTGCAAACCAAACCAATTTAATTAATCAATTAAACTCTTCAATTAATTAATTAAATCATATTTAATTAGGTAATAACTTGTGTATATGTGTGACTTACAAGGCTCATCTCTAATTGGCAATGAGATATGATATCAACTCTTAATATCATCAGAACTCTTTTTTGCCATAAATGATTTCTCTAAATCATTTTATGCACCTCATAGACCATGGTTAACACCTAGCATAGCATACCATGACCACCCAATCAGTAATAAGGTTTACCTTAAATGAACCTATAATCATATGTTACCATGCACTAGAATCTCTCTGTTACAAAATCTTAACTCAAGCTGGAGTCATGGTTTATGTCAAACTCCATTTGTTATGAATATTATGTTCTCTTTTAATTCCAGTTCTTGATTAAAAAGATTTTCTCATCAGAAACTCTTTTCTGATTAAATCTATCTGTCCTGGCCAGGAACTTGATACATCAAGAACAATTAAATGAACATAGGATTTTATCTCTATTTACTTAGAGGAACAGATTCCATCTTGATCAACACCTACCTCCATATATAACTAGTAGGAGCCAATACATGCCCATATACCCATACACAATACAAGTATGAAAGCAGTATTAAACTCAAACCACCTATATACAAGATAACTGTGCTATCTCAGGTGGATTGTAACACCCTAGGCAAATCCCACATCGGCAAGACACGGGAGAGATGCTGGGTTTATAAGTTGGAGGTTCGTAACCCCTAGTGACGTGTTTTAAAACCGTGAGGGCTTCGGCCCAGAGCGGACAATATCACTAGTGGGCCAGGCCATTACAGTATCACTGGTTCGGCCTACTTATCCTGTATAAGTGCCTATCATGTTTATTATATGGCATGAGACTAACCATTCCATTTTATTGATATCTCATATAAATAACTTGGGAACAAACATGAATACAATCTTTCTGGATAAGTCATGTTCTTATTATGAAGTATCCTTGATTGTGAACCTATTTATGATACTTTGTACTAGAAATACTGTCACTCATATTCTTAACAACTTAAGAATAGAATTTCTAACAAAATATCAATGGACCTTTTTTATTACACATAAATATATTATGTAAACGAAAAGGTGGAAATGCCTTTTATTAATAAAAACATGTACAAGATACATACTAAATGATATACTCTAGGGCATACTACTAACATCTGAAAGGAGAAATCGTACCCTATTGGATATGGTATGTAGTATGATGAGCTATACTGATATGCCAATCTCCTTTTAGGGATTTACATTAGAATCAGCTTTGCATATTCTGAATAGGATTCCATCAAAATCAGTATCTTCCACACCTTATGAGATATGGCATGAAAGAAAACCAAGTCTTAAGCATGTTAAGATTTGGGGTTGTCCAGCTTATATTAAAAAGCTAAACACTGATAAATTGGAAAACAGATCAGAAAAGGGTCGATTTGTTGGATATCCAAAAGATAGTTTTGGATATTATTTTCATTTGCCTACATCACAAAAGGTTGTGGTAAGTAGAGATGCCACATTTCTTGAACAACAGTTTGTTCAAGAAGGAGGCAAAGGAAGGCAAATAGAGTTAGAATTGGAGAATTCTGATCAATCAATAGATCAGATGGATATAGATCCATCTAGTCAACCAACACCTATTAATGAAACATCTACAGTTGTTCCTCGTAGAACAACCAGGGTATCTCACCCTCCAGTGAGATATAGTTTCCTTCATGAAGAAGAACAAGAGTTGTCCACTCATAAAGAAGTTGATCATGGAGATGATCCACTTACCTATGAAGAAGTTATATCAGATATAGACTCTTCCAAATGGATTGATGCTAAGAAATTCGAGATTGATTCCATGTATAAGAATCAAGTTTGGGGTATTGTTGACCCACCTGAAGGTATTGTACCTATAGGGAACAAATGGGTTTTCAAGAAGAAAATTGGTTCTGATGGAAAGGTAGAGACCTATAAGGCAAGGCTAGCAACAAAAGGGTTTCGCTAAAGGCAAGGAATCGACTATAAGGAGACTTTCTCACCTGTTGCCATGCTTAAATCAATTAGGATTCTATTAGCAATAGCTGCATACTATGATTATGAGATTTGGCAGATGGATGTCAAAACAACTTTTCTCAATGGATACATTGAAGAAAACATTTTTATGGAACAACCTAGGGGTTTTGAATCCTAAGATGGTTTCAAAGTATGCAAGGTAAAGCGATCAATTTATTGGTTGAAACAAGCTTTGAGAAGTTAGAACATCCATTTTGATAAAGCCATTAAGTCATTTGGTTTTATAAAAAAAGAGGATGAGCCATGTGTATATAAGTGAAGGAACGGAAGCGTGAAAAATACAAGTTTATCCCATTGAATTCAAAAATTTTCACCTAGGGTCACATGCATCATGCAAGATTTATTTTTATCTATTTGATTTCAATGATAAACAACATATTAAAACTCTTTTAATATGTTTTTGGATCTTTATTTGCCATTTAAGATTTTAAAATTAATCATATTAATTTTAGAACCCTAGATTAAATCAAGAACAAACACACTAACCTATTGATGCACTACAGTGTATTTGTGCCTTTGAGATGCGTCTTCAGGACACCAGATGTTGTCCCTCTAGCTTGTCCACACCAAGAACACCTATGGCAGCCCTTGAACAGCTTCTAAAGCTTTTTCTATTATTTAAAAAATCAAGTTCTACCTTTTAAGAAATTAAAGATGTAAATAGGACATTAGAAACAATTTCTACTATTTTTAATTCAAGAGATAGTTTGCTAACCTCTTGGAATAGATGAGAGATGAAGAAGAAGAGAGGGAGAGCTTCAAAGTGGCGGCACAAATGAGAGCAGCAGCTGGTTGTTTTATTTTCTTTTCATAACAACACTTATATAGCTAGGTCAACACATTAAACCCTTGCCACATGTCACCCTCTGATTGGTTCTAGGTTTAATTGACCCAATCACATTGTGCCAAGTGTCAAACCTATATTTAATCTTAATTTTAATCATCTTACATGATTAAAAGACATTTGGCAAGTTTATGAGTAATGCCATGTGTCACCATCTCATGGTGCTACATGTTACCCTGTGAAATGACTAAAATGCCCCTGTGTCTTAATTTTGAGTTCTCAACCCAAAATAATTATTTCTCTTCTTCTAATCAATTTATATCAAATATAAATCAATTAATTAATCTTTATTAATTAATTTCTCATTAATTAAATTCATATTTAAACACTTTAAATATAAATTTAACTTATACTATACATCCAATAATCTAGATTTGGTTTTAAGTTATGCTAGGGACTTTGCAATCTAATTGCAAACCAAACCTATTTAATTAATCAATTAAACTCTTTAATTAATTAATTAAATCATATTTAATTAGGTGATTACTTATGTATGTGTGTGACTTACTAGGCTCATCACTAATTGGCAAAGAGATATGATATCAACTCTTAATATCATCAGAACTCTTTCTTACCATAAATGATTTCTCTAAATCATTTTATGCACCTCATAGACCATGGTTAACACCTAGCATAGCATGCCATGGCCACCCAATTAGTAATAAGGTTTACCTTAAATGAACCTATAATCATATGTTACCATGCACTAGAATCTCTCTATTACAAAATCCCAACTCAAGCTGGAGTCATGGTTTATGTCAAACTCCATTTGCTATGAATATTATGTTCTCTTTTAATTCCAGTTCTTGATTAAAAAGATTTTTCTCATCAGAAACTCTTTTCTGATTAAATCTATATGTCCTGGCTAGGAACTTGAAACATCAAGAACAATTAAATAAACATAGAATTTTATCTCTATTTACTTAGAGGAACAGATTCCATCTTGATCAACACCTACCTCCATATATAACTAGTAGGAGCCAACACATGCCCATATACCCATACACAGTATAAGTATGAAAGCAGTATCAAACTCAAACTACCTATATACAAGATAACTATGCTATCTCAGGTCTAAAGATTATATGTACTGATATGATTTATGACAAAACATTGACAAGAGTAAACTCCATGTGCTTGTCATAAGTGTCACTGGTTCGGCGTACTTACCATGTATAAGTGCCTATCATGTTTGTCATATGGCATGAGACTCACCATTCCATCTTATTTATATCTCCTATAAATAACTTGGGAACAAACATGAATACAATCTTTCTGGATAAGTCATGTCCTTATTATGAAGTATCCTCGATTGTGAACCTATTTATGATACTTTGTACTAGAAATACTGTCACTCATATTCTCAACAACTTAAGAATAGAATTTCTAACAAAATATCAATGGACCTTTTCTATTACACATAAATATATTATGTAAATGGAAAAGTGGAAATGCCTTTTATTAATAAAAACATGTATAAGATACATAATAAATGATATGCTCTATGGCATACTACTAACAATAAGAAGGTTAGTAACAGTGCTATCACTTTCCTTGTCTTATATGTGGATGACATATTATTGACGGGTAATGACATAGGTATGTTGACAACTGTAAAGGTCAGGTTGTCAAATACATTCTCCATGAAAGACTTAGGAGAGGTAACCTATATTCTTGGGATTCGCATCTATAGAGATAGAGCAAAAAGAATAATTGGTTTATCCCAAAGCCTATACTTAGAAAAGGTGTTAAAGAGGCTAAACATGCTTGATTCCAAGAGAGCATTGTTACCAGTGAGACATGATATCCACCTTTCTAAAGAGATGTCTCCAAAGACACCTAAAGAAAGAGATAAAATGGCTTGGATTCCATATGCTTCGGCTATTGAAAGTTTGATATATGCAATGTTGTGTATTAGGCCGGATATCGCATATACTGTTAGTTTAACTAGTAAGTATCCATCCAATCTAGGTTTGGAACACTGGATAGCTGTCAAGAATATCCTTAAGTACTTAAGAATAACTAAGGATTTATTCTTGATATATGGAGGTGGAGACTTGCAATTTGATGGTTATATTGATTCTGATTTTCAGTCAGATATCGATGATAGAAAGTCTACCTCTGGATATGTGTTCATTTGTAATGGAGGTGCAGTCAGTTGGAAGAGTTCCAAACAGAGTACGACTGCAGATTCCACTACCAAGGCTGAGTATATTGCTGCATCAGATGCTGCAAGGAAAGCTATTTGGATTAAGAAGTTCGCGAAAGAACTTGCAGTAGTTCCTTTTATTGAGTCAGCAGTTCCACTTCACTGTGACAATAATGGAGCAGTCATACAGGCTAAGGAACCTCGGTCTCACTAGAAATCCAAACACATAGAAAGGCTCTACCATATTATCAGAGAAATAGTTGGACGAGGCAATGTAGCCATGAAGAAAATAGCATCAGCTAAAAATCCAGCTGATCCATTCACTAAGCCTATGTCACAGACTCAGCTAGACCGACATATTGAGAAGATGGGTTTAAGATATTATAATGAATGGCTCTAGTGTTAGTAGTATGCCCTAGAGCATATCATTTAGTATGTATCTTGTACATATTTTTATTAACAAAAGGCATTTCCACTTTTTCGTTTACATAATATATTTATGTGTAATAAAAAAGGTCCATTGATATTTTGTTAGAAATATTATTCTTAGGTTGTTAAGAATATGAGTGACAGTATTTCTAGCACAAAGTATCATAAATAGGTTCACAATCGAAGATACTTCATAATAAGGACATGACTTATCCAGAAAGATTGTATTCATGTTTGTTCCCAAGTTATTTATATGAGATATAAATAAGATGGAATGGTGAGTCTCATGCCATATAACAAACATGATAGGCACTTATACATGATAAGTAGGCCGAACCAGTGACACTTATGACAAGCACATGGAGTTTACTCTTGTCAATATTTTGTCATAAATCATATCAGTGCATATAATCTTTAGACTTAAGATAGCACAGTTATCTTGTATATAGGTAGTTTGATTTTGATACTGCTTTCATACTTGTACTGTGTATGGGTAAATGTGTATGTGTTGGCTCCTACTAGTTATATATGGAGGTAGGTGTTGATCAAGTTGGAATCTGTTCCTCTAAGTAAATAGGGATAAAATCTTATGTTCATTTAATTGTTCTTGATATTTTAAGTTCCTGGCCAGGACAGATAGATTTATTCAGAAAAGAGTTTCTGATGAGAAAATCTTTCTAATCAAGAACTGGAATTAAAAGAGAACATAATATTCATAACAAATGGGGTTTGACATAAACCATGACTCCAGCTTGAGTTGGGATTTTGTAACAGAGAGATTCTAGTGCATGGTAACATATGATTATAGGTTCATTTAAGGTAAACCTTATTACTAATTGGGTGTCCATGGCATGCTATGCTAGGTATTAACCATGGTCTATGAGTTGCATAAAATGATTTAGAGAAATCATTTATGGTAAGAAAGAGTTCTGATGATATTAAGAGTTGATATCATGTCTCATTGCCAATTAGTTATGAGTCTAGTAAGTCACACACATACACAGGTTATCACCTATTTAAATATGATTTAATTAATTAATTAAGGAGTTTAATTGATTAATTAAATAGGTTTGGTTTGCAATTAGATTGCAAAGTCCCTAGCATGACTTGAAACCAAATCTAGATTATTGGATGTATAGTATAAGTTAAATTTATATTTAAAGTGTTTAAATATAAATTTAATAAATGAGAAATTAATTAATAGAGATTAATTAATTAATTTATATTTGATATAAATTAATTAGAAGAAGAAAAATAATTATTCTAGGTTGAGAGCTCAAAATTAAGACACAGGGGCATTTTGGTCATTTCATAGTATGACATGTGGCACCATGAGATGGTGACACATGGGATTACACATAAGCTTGCCAAATGTTTTTTTAATCATGTAAGATGATTAAAATCAAGATTAAATATAGGTTTAACACTTAGCACAATGTGATTGGGTCACTTAAACTTAGAGCTAATCAAAGGGTGACATGTGGCAAGGGTTTAATGTGTTAACCTAGCTATATAAGTGTTGTTATGAAAAAGAAAAATATAACCAGCAGCCACTCCTCCTTTTTCACTCTATTTTGAGGCTCTCCATCTATTCTTCTTCATCTCTCATCAATTCAAAGAGATTAGCCATCAATCTCTTGAATTAAGAACACCAGAAATTGTTTCTAGTGTCCTGTTTACATCTCTAATCTCTTAAAAGGTAGAACTTGAATTTCTAATTAATAGAAAAAGCTTTAGAAGCTATTCAAGGGCTTCCATAGGTGCTCTTGGTGTGGACAAGCTAGAGGGACAACATCTGGTGTCCTGAAGACGAATCTCAAAGGCACAGACATGCTGCAGTGCATCAAGAGGTTAGTGTAATCATTCTTGATTTAATCTAGGGTTTTAAAATTAATCTGATTAATTTAAAAATCTTAAATGGCAAATACAGATCCAAAAACATATTAAAAGAGTTTCAATATGTTGTTTATCATTGAAATCAAATAAATAAAAATAAATCTTGCATGATGCATGTGACCCTAGGTGAAAATTTTTGAATTCAATAGTATAAACTTGTGTTTTTCACTTTTCTGTTCCTTCAATTGGTATCAGAGCCACTATATTTGCCATTTAGATTGTTGATTATATGATTTAATTATGTGTTATGATTATGAGATGATTTATCCATTGCTGGTTGCAATGGAGGTTTGGCGACATGCTTGAAAAACACCATCAATGGTGTGCATGGTTTGGCTTCCATGGGCGGTTCAAGGTTTAGCTTTAAATTCTACAATTGTTGTATGATCTAAGGCCTATTCTTTGACTAATTAAAGTATTTAATTAGTAGTTTTAATCACACAATAAAATTATGATTCAAATCAGAATTTTAAAAATTGTTTGAATGTGATTCAAATATGAATTTTAAAAGTTGTTTGAATGTGATTCAAATCTGAATTTTTAAAGTTGTTTGAATCATATTTAAATTTGATTTTTTAAAGTTGATTGAATAATATTCAGATCTAATTTCTTAAAAAATGTTTGAATGTGATTCAATCTGATTTTTTAAAAAATATTTGAATGTGATTCAAATATGAATTTTTAAGGTTGTTTGAATGTGATTCAAATCTGAATTTTTAAATTTGTTTGAATGAGATTCAAATCTAAATTTTTAAATTTATTTGAATCATATTCAAATCTGGATTTTTAAGTTGAATATGAGATATTCAATTTAATTTAAGTATGTATGCTTTATTTAATTGTTAAATAGTGATATACATGATGGATGATCATGGACTATAAAAGACCAATGTGATTGGATTTATTTCTTTTATGTTTCTTTGGGATTGTAAATTAATTAATTTATTTTAATTTATTTTGGGCATGTATTATTAAGTTTGTAATAATTTTTGGATTGTAATTTCATTTATTTAAGTTCTTGTAAATTCGCCTTGGTATGCCAAGGATTACTATGTAATATTGGATTACAAGAAGTTCAAGGAGGTCAAGAGCATTGGTGGGACCAATGGGAGGAATTCAAGATCAAGTGTTGATTATGTACTCCTTCAGTAACTCTTGTAAAATGAATGAATGAAATGCACCTAGGAATACCCTAATTCAATTCTTAGTGGCTCAGAATTGAATCCCTTAGAAAGTTCATGATCATACCATATTTCCTGCTTATCCATGAATGCATGAGATGTATGGGAATGCATGTAATTATATGATATATGCATGCTAAATGGATAATGTGCAAAGTGAGACCTTAATAGTAATTAGGATGACCATAAAATCTTCCAAACAAATGATTAAGTTGGAAATGCTATAATTAAAGTAATTATAACATGGGCCCTCCAATTATTTTAAGAAATTTTAAATAGTTGCATAAGATGCAATTAATTTAAGAGATTTTCTTAAGAACAATTGTTAAGCATGAGATGTTGTAAATATGTAAATGGTTTGGTGGCCAATATTAGATGTACATGAGGACATTAAAATTATTTGCATAATTACTGGCTCAATGGGATCAACTTAACTAATGCAAGATAAGTCAATAATGGATGTACCTGAGATTTTGAGCATTAGGGGCAAGGCAAAGGATTGAACCTCACATTAGATGTGATGGGCAAGGAGTTGCTCACTTATAGTTTATTGTAATTCCAATAATGGATGTACCTGAGGATGATCAATAGAATTATAAGAATTCAATCACCCACTAGAAATCCATCCAACTAGGATTTCTGCCTTCTACTTTGGAAGTGTAGGATCGCTAAGTTAGTGGAAGGACCAATTTGATTAAAAGACCATAATCATTTTGGTTAATTACATGATACATTTACTAATTAATCTGGTTATTTTCTGTAGTTAATTTTCTGATAAAAATGAGCACAGAACAACCACCACCATCCAAAATCCTTGCAAGCATACTTGATCGCAATAGGTTGACAGGACCTAATCTCTCTGATTGGCTAAGAAATTTGAAACTTGTCCTGAACCTCGAACATATAGGATATGTTTTAGATTCAAATGTTCCTGGTCACTTACCTCCAAAGGCTACTCAAGAGGAACATGAAACTTTGGACAAGTGGAAGGAGCATGATATGAGAGCTTAATGTTACATGCTTGCTTCCATGTGTAATGAGTTATAGAAGCAGCATGAAAACGTACAGAGTGCAAGTGAGATTCTCCTTCACCTATAAGAGTTGTATGGTGAGCACAGTAGGAATGCTAGGTATGAGATATCTAGGCAGCTGTTTCGCATGAGGATGTCTGAGGGACAGAATGTTGGGGATCATGTCCATAAGATGATTCGGCTGATTGAGCAGTTGGAACATCTTGACTTCAACATGGATTTCCAACTACAGACGGATTTGATCCTTCAGTCCCTTCCTGAGTCTTTTGGGAATTTTGTGACAAATTTCCATATGACTAAACAGGAATACACCTTAGCTGGTTTACTCAACATGCTGGTTATTGCCCAAAAGAATATGCCAGACAATAAAGGAAAATAGGTAGCTTTGATTGCTTCTTCTTCTGCTGGAAAGTCCAAGAAGAAGAAGGGCAATAAGAAAAAGAAATCTCAGATTCCTGGTCCTTCTAAGAAAATAGCTAAACAGAAAAGGAAAACCAAAGTTAACAAAGGCAAAGGAAAGTGTTTTCACTGCCAACAAGAAAGTGTTTCCATTGCCAACAGAAAAGTGTTTCCATTGCCAGTAAAAAAATGTTTTCACTGGCCAGAGTATAGCAATCTAAATGAATTCAATGCCATGGTGAAAACCAACTCAAGTTCAAAATATATTTGACACTTAAGGTTATGTCATGTTGTAGAAGATAGGATTACAAAATTGGAGAAAATGGGGATTCTATCCTCATTGGGCTCTGAGCCTACTCCAACTTGTGAATCTTGCCTTCAGGGTAAAACGAATAGATCACCCTTTGTTGGACAAGGGCTAAGAGCTGAAAATATTTTGGAGCTAATATATAGTGATGTATGTGCTCCATTTAAAGAAATGGCTAGAGGGGGCTTTCGTTATTTTATTACCTTTACTGATGATAAATCAAGGTTTGGGTATTTGTATTTGATGAAATCCAAACATGAATCCTTCGAAAAGTTTAAAGAATTTAAATCTGAAGTAGAAAATCAAACAGGAAAGAGTATTAAAGCTCTTTGATCAGATTGTGGAGGTGAATATTTGAGTACTGAATTTGATGAATACTTGAGAGAGCACAGCATTGTTTCCCAGCTGACTCCTCTAGGAATGCCACAGCTGAATGGTGTATCTGAAAGAAGAAATCGTACCCTATTGGATATGGTACGTAGTATGATGAGCTATACTGATATGCCAATCTCCTTTTGGGGATTTGCATTAGAATTAGCTTTGTATATTCTGAATAGGATTCCATCAAAATTAGTTTCTTCCACACCTTATGAGATATGGTATGGAAGAAAACCAAGTCTTAAGCATGTTAAGATTTGGGGTTGTCCAGCTTATATCAGAAAGCTGAACACTGATAAATTGGAGACCAGATCAGAAAAGGGTCGATTTGTTGGATATCCAAAAAATAGTTTTGGATATTATTTTTATTTGCCTGCATCACAAAAGGTTGTGGTGAGTAGAGATGCCACAGTTCTTGAACAACAATTTGTTCAAGAAGGAGGCAAAGGAAGGCAAATAGAGTTGGAATTAGAGAATTCTAACCAATCAATGGATAAAATGGATATAGATCCATCTAGTCAACCTATACCCGTTGATGAAACATCTACAGCTGTTCCTCATAGAACAACTAGGGTATCTCACCCACCAGTGAGATATGGTTTCCTTCATGAAGAAGAACAAGAGTTGTCTACTCATGAAGAAGTAGATCATGGAGATAATCCACTTCCTATGAAGAAGCTATATCAGATATAGACTCTTCAAAATGGATTGATGCTATGAAATCCGAGATTGATTCCATGTATAAGAATCAAGTTTGGGATCTTGTTGACCCACCTGAAGGTATTGTACCTATAGGGAACAAATGGGTTTTCAAGAAGAAAATTAGTTCTGATGGAAAGGTAGAGACCTATAAGGCAAGGTTAGTAGCGAAAGGGCTTCGCCAAAGGCAAGGAATCAACTATGAGGAGACTTTCTCGCCTGTTGCCATGCTTAAATCAATTAGGATTTTATTAGCAATAGCTGCATACTATGATTATGAGATTTGGTAGATGGATGTCAAAACAACTTTTCTCAATGGATACATTGCAGAAAACATTTTCATGGAACAACCTAGGGGTTTTGAATCCCAAAATGGTTCGAAGGTATGCAAGCTAAAGCGATCCATTTATGGGTTAAAGCAAGCTTCGAGGAGTTGGAACATCCGTTTTGATGAAGCCAATAAATCCTTTGGTTTTATCAAAAATGAGGATGAGCCATGTGTATATAAGAAGATTAGTGACAGTGCTATCACTTTCCTTGTCTTATATGTGAATGACATACTGTTGATGGGTAATGACACAGGTATGTTGACAACTGTAAAGGTATGGTTGTCAAATACATTCTCCATGAAAGACTTAGGGGAGGCAACCTATATTCTTGGGATTCGCATCTATAGAGATAGAGCGAAAAGAATAATGGGTTTATCCCAAAGTCTATACTTGGAAAAGGTGTTAAAGAGGTTTAACATGCTTGATTCGAAGAAAGGATTGTTACCAGTGAGACATGGTATCCATCTTTCTAAAGAGATGTCTCCAAAGACACCTGAAGAAAGAGATAAAATGGCCAGGATTCCATATGCTTCAGCTATTGGAAGTTTAATATATGCAATGTTGTGTACTAGGCCGGATATTGCATATGTTGTTAGTTTGACTAGCAGGTATCAATCCAATCCAGGTTTGGAACAATGAATAGCTGTCAAGAATATTCTTAAGTACTTAAGAAGAACTAAGGATTTGTTCTTGATTTACGGAGGTGGAGACTTGCAATTGGATGGTTATACTGATTCTTATTTCCAATCAGATATCGATGATAGAAAGTCTACCTCTGGATATGTGTTCATTTGTAATGGAGCTGCAGTCAGTTGGAAGAGTTCCAAAAAGGGCACGACTGCAGATTCCACTACTGACGCTGAGTATATTGCTGCATCAGATGCTGCAAAGGAAGCTATTTGGATAAAGAAGTTCGTGATCGAACTTACAGTAGTTCCTTCCATTGAATCAGCAGTTCCATTACACTATGATAACAATGGAGCAGTCATATAGGCTAAGGAACTAAGGTCTCACCAAAAATCCAAACACATAGAAAGGCACTACCACATTATCAGAGATATAGTTGGGCAAGGCAATATAGCCGTGCAGAAAAATAACATCAGCTGAAAAATCCAACTGATCCATTCACTAAGCCTTTGTCACAAGCTCAGTTAGACCGACATCTTGAGAAGATGGGTTTAAGATATTGTAATGAATGGCTAGTGCTAGTGCGAGATTGTTAGTAGTATGCCCTAGAGCATATCATTTAGTATGTATCTTGTGCATGTTTTTATTAATAAAAGGCATTTTCACTTTTCTGTTTACATAATATATTTATGTGTAATAGAAAAGGTCCATTGATATTTTGTTAGAAATATTATTCTTAAGTTGTTAAGAATATGAGTGACAGTATTTCTAGCACAAAGTATCATAAATAGGTTCACAATTGATGATACTTCATAATAAGGACATGACTTATCCAGAAAGATTGTATTCATGTTTGTTCCCAAGTTATTTATATGAGATATAAATAAGATGGCATGGTGAGTCTCATGCCATATAACAAACATGATAGGCACTTATACATGATAAGTAGGCCGAACCAGAGACACTTATGACAAGCACATGGAGTTTACTCTTATCAATGTTTTGTCATAAATCATATCAGTGCATATAATCTTTACACCTGAGATAGCACAGTTATCTTGTATATAGGTAGTTTAAGTTTGATACTATTTTCATACTTGTATTGTGTATGGGTATATGGGCATGTGTTGGCTCCTACTAGTTATATATGGAGGTAGGTGTTGATCAAGATGGAATCTGTTCCTCTAAGTAAATAGAGATAAAATCCTATGTTCATTTGATTATTCTTGATGTTTCAAATTCCTGGCCAGGACAGATAGATTTATTCAGAAAAGAGTTTCTGATGAGAAAATCTTTTTAATCAAGAACTGGAATTAAAAGAGAACATAATATTCATAGCAAATGGGGTTTGACATAAATCATGACTCCAACTTGAGTTGGGATTTTGTAACAGAGAGATTCTAATGCATGGTAACATATGATTATAGGTTTATTTAAGGTAAACCTTATTACTAATTTGGTGTCCATGGCATGCTATGCTAGGTGTTAACCATGGTCTATAAGTTGCATAAAATGATTTAGAGAAATCATTTATGGTAAGAAAGAGTTCTAATGATATTAAGAGTTGATATCATGTCTCATTGCCAATTAGTGATGAGCCTAGTAAGTCACACACATACACAAGTTATCACCTATTTAAATATGATTTAATTAATTAATTAAAGAGTTTAGTTGATTAATTAAATAGGTTTGGTTTGCAATTAGATTACAAAGTCCCTAGCATGACTTGAAACCAAATCTAGATTATTGGATGTATAGTATTAGTTAAATTTATATTTAAAGTGTTTAAATATAAATTTAATTAATGAGAAATTAATTAATAGAGATTAATTAATTTATTTATATTTGATATAAATTAATTAGAAGAAGAAAAATAATTATTTTGGGTTGAGAGCTCAAAATTAAGACACAGTGGCATTTTGGTCATTTTACAGTATGACACATGGCACCATGAGATGGTGACACATGGGATTACACATAAGCTTGCCAAATGTTTTTTTAATCATGTAAGATGATTAAAATCAAGATTAAATATAGGTTTGATACTTGGCACAATGTGATTGGGTCACTTAAACCTAGAGCTAATCAAAGGGTTTAATGTGGCAAGGGTTTAATGTGTTAACCTAGCTATATAAGTGTTGTTATGAAAAAGAAAAATATAACCAGCAGCCACTCCTCCTTTGTCATGCCATTTTGAGGCTCTCCATCTATTCTTCTTCATCTCTCATCAATTCAAAGAGATTAGCCATTAATCTCTTGAATTAAGAACACCAGAAATTGTTTCTAGTGTCCTGTTTACATCTCTAATCTCTTAAAAGGTAGAACTTGAATTTCTAATTAATAGAAAAAGCTTTAGAAGTTATTTAAGGGCTGCCATAGGTGTTCTTGGAGTGGACAAGCTAGAGAGACAACATCTGGTGTCCTGAAGACGAATCTCAAAGGCACAGACACATTGCAGTGCATCAAGAGGTTAGTGTAATCATTCTTGATTTAATTTAGGGTTCTAAAATTAATCTGATTAATTTAAAAATCTTAAATGGCAAATACAGATCCAAAAACATATTAAAAGAGTTTTAATATGTTGTTTATCATTGAAATCAAATAAATAAAAATAAATCTTGCATGATGCATGTGACCCTAGGTGAAAATTTTTGAATTCAATGGTATAAACTTGTGTTTTTCACGCTTCCGTTCCTTCATCTAGTGCTAGTGGGAGATTGTTAGTAGTATGCCCTAGAGCATATCATTTAGTATATATCTTCTACATCTTTTTTTAATAAAAGACATTTTCACTTTTCCGTTTACATAATATATTTATGTGTAATAGAAAATGTCCATTGATATTTTGTTAGAAATTCTATTCTTAAGTTGTTAAGAATATGAGTGACAGTATTTCTAGTACAAAGTATCATAAATAGGTTCACAATCGAGGATACTTCATAATAAGGACATGACTTATCCAGAAAGATTGTAATCATGTTTGTTCCCTATATATTTATATGAGATGTAAATAAGATGGAATGGTGAGTCTCATGCCATATAACAAACATGATAAGCATTTATACATGATAAATAGGCCGAACCAGTGATATTTGTAACAAACACATTGAGTTTACTCTTGTCAATGTATTGTCATAAACATATCAGTGCATATAATCTTTAGACCTGAGATAGCACAGTTATCTTGTATATAGGTGGTTTGAGTTTGATATTGCTTTCATACTTATACTGTGTATGGGTATATGGGCATGTGTTGGCTCCTACTAGTTATTTATGTAGGTAGGTGTTGATCAAGATGGAATATGTTCCTCTAAGTAAATAGGGATAAAATCCTATGTTTATTTAATTGTTCTTGATGTTTCAAGTTCCTATCCAGGACAGATAGATTTAATAAGAAAAGAGTTTCTGATAAGAAAAATCTTTTAATCAAGAACTGGAATTAAAAGGGAACATTATATTCATAGCAGATGGGGTTTGACATAAACCATGACTCTAGCTCGAATTGGGATTTTGTAACAGAGAGATTCTAGTGCATGGTAACATATGATTATAGGTTCATTTAAGGTAAACCTTATTACTAATTGAGTGGCCATGGCATGCTATGCTAGGTTTTAACCATGGTCTATAAGGTGCATTAAATGATTTAGAGAAATCATTTATGGTAAGAAAGAGGTCTGATAATATTAAGAGTTGATATCATGTCTCATTACTAATTAGTGATAAGCCTAGTAAGTCACACACATACACAAGTAATCATTAAATTAAATATGATTTAATTAATTAATTAAAGAGTTTAATTGATTAATTAAATAGGTTTGGTTTGCAATTAGATTGCAAAGTCCCTAGCATGAAGTGAAAAAATTATTTTGGGTTAAGAACACAAAATTAAGACACAGGGGTATTTCGGTCATTTCACAGGGTGACATGTGGCAACATGAGTTGGTGACACATGGCACTACACATAAGCTTGCCAAATGTATTTTAATCATGTAAGATGATTAAAATTAAGATTAAATATAGGTTTGACACTTGGCACAATGTGATTGGGCCAATTAAACCTAGAGCCAATCAGAAGGTGACATGTGGCAAGGGTTTTAAGTGGTGACCTAGATATATAAGTATAAGGATGAAACAACAAACATAACAAGCTACCATTCTTCTCTTTGTGCTGCCACCCTTGGCTGCTCTCCCTTCTCTACTTCTTCATTTCTCATCTATTCCAAGAGATTAGCAAACAATCTCTTGAATTAAAAATACTAGAAATTGTTTCTTGTATCTTGTTTACATCTGTAATCTCTCAAAAGGAAAAACTTGATTTTTTAATTCATAGAAAAAGCTTTAGAAGCTGTTCAAGGGCTGCCATAGGTGATCTTGTTGTGGACAAGCTAGAGGGACAATATCTGGTGTCCTAGACGCATCCCAAAGGTGTCAAATACACTACAGTGCATCAAGAGGTTAGTGCACTTATTCTTGATCTAATCTAGGGTTCTAATAATTAATCTAATTAATTCTAAAATCTTAAATGAAAAATATATATCCAAAAATATATTAAAAGAATTTTAATATGCTATTTATCATTGAAATCAAATAGATAAAAATAAATCTTGCATGATGCATGTGACCCTTGATAAAAAAATTTGAATTTCAATAATCTGAACTTGTTATTTTTATGCTTTTGCTCCTACACCTTGCCCATTACATCTCATGTGAAGTTCAATCCTTTACCTAGCCCATAATGCTCAAAATCTCAGGCACATCCAATATTGACTTATCTTGCATTAGTTAAGTTGATCCCATTGAGCCAGTAAACATGCAAATAATTTTAATGTCCTCAGGCACATCCATTATTGGCCACCAAACCATTTACATATTTACAACATCTCATGCTTAACAATTATTCTTAAGAAAATCTCTTAAATTAATTGCATCATATACAACTATTTAAAATTTCTTAAAATAATTGCCCCAATGGAGGGCCCATGTTATAATTACTTTAATTATAGCATATCCAATTTAATCATTTATTTGGAAGATTTTGTGGTCATCCTAATTACTATTATGGTCTCACTTTGCACATTATCCATTTAGCATGCATATATCATATACTTGCATACATTCCCATACATCTCACGCATTCATATATAAACAGTAAATATGGTATGATCATGGACTTTCTAAGGAATTCAATTCTGAGCCACCAAGAATTTAATCAGGGCATTACTAGGTGCATTTCATTCATTCACTTTACAAGAGTTGCTAAAGGAGTATATAATCACACTTGATCTTGAATTCCTCCCACTGGTCCCACCAATGCTCTTAACCTCCTTGATCTTCTTGCAATCCAATTACATAGTAATCGTTGGCATACCAAGGCGAATTTACAAAAACTAAATAAATGAAATTATAATCCAAAATTATTACAACCTTAATAATACATGCCCAAAAATAAATTAAAATAAATTAATTAATTTACAACCCAAAGAAAACATAAAAGAAATAAATCCAATCACAGTAGTCTTTTACAGTCCACGATCATCCATCATGCATAACACTTTTTAACAATTAAATAAAACATACATACTTAAATTAAATTGAATATCTCATATTCAACTTAAAAATCTAGATTTGAATATGATTCAAACAAATTTAAAAATTCATATTTGAATCACATTCAAACAACTTTTAAAATTCAGATTTAAATCACATTCAAACAACTTTAAAAATTTAGATTTGAATCACATTCAAACAACTTTTAAAATTCAGATTTGAATCAAAATTTAATTGTGTGATTAAAACTCTAATTAAATAATTTAATTAGACATAGGATGAGCTTTTAGATCATACAACAATTGTAAATTAAAAACCCAAACCTTGTGCACACCATTGGAGACCACAAACTGTGCGCTCCAATGGTGTTCATCACCATGCCGCCAGCATTCCTTTGCAACTAGCAATGGATCTATCATCTCATGGTCATACCACACAATTAAATCATATAATCAACAATCTAAATGGCAAATATAGTGGCTCTGATACCAATTGAAGGAGCAGAAGCATGAAAAACATAAGTTTAGATCATAGAAATTCAAAATTTTTCATCTAGGGTCACATGCATCATCCAAGATTTATTTTCATCTATTTGATTTCAATGATAAATAGCATATTAAAACTCTTTTAATATATTTTTGGATCTACATTTTCGATTTAATATTTTAGAATTAACAGATTAATTCATTAGAACCCTATATTAGATAAAAAATAAGTGCACTAACCTTTTGATGCACTGCAGTGTGTTTAGCACCTTTGGGGTGCGTCTAGGACACCAGATGTTGTCCCTCTAGCTTGTCCACACCAAGATCACCAATGGCAGCCCTTGAACAGCTTCTAAAGCTTTTTCTATGAATTAGAAAATCAAGTTTTGCCTTTTGAGATATTACAGATATAAACAGGACACTAGAAACAATTTCTAGTATTTTTAATTCAAGTGATTCTTTGCTAATCTCTTTGAATTGATGAGAGATGAAGTAGAAGAGAAGGGAGAGAACTCCAAAGGTGGTGGCACAAAAAGAAAACCAACAGCTTATTATTTTTTTCTTTTCATAATAACACTCATATAGCTAGGTCACCACTTAAAATCCTTTCCACATGTCAGCTTCTGATTGGCTCTAGGTTTAATTGACCCAATCACATTGTGCCAAGTGTCAAACCTATATTTAATCTTGACTTTGATCATCTTACATGATTAAAAGACATACGGCAAGCTTATATGCAGTGCTATGTGTCAGCATCTCATGGTGCCACATGTCACCTTGTGAAATGACCAAAATACCCCTGTGTCTTAATTTTGAGTTCTCAACCCAAAATAATTATTTCTCTTTTTCTAATCAATTTATATCAAATATAAATTAATGAATTAATCTCTATTAATTAATTTCTCATTAATTAAATTCATATTTAAACGCTTTAAGTATAAATTAAATATGAATTTAAATTATACTATACATCCAATAACATAGATTTGGTTTCAAGCTATGCTAGGGACTTTGCAATCTAATTACAAATCAAACCTATTTAATTAATCAATTAAACTCTTTAATTAAATAATTAAATCATATTTAATTTGGTGATTACTTGTGTATGTGTGTGACTTAACAGGCTCATCACTAATTGGCAATGAGACATGATATCAACTCGTAATATCATCAGAACTCTTTCTTATCATAAATGATTTCTCTAAATCATTTTATGCACCTCATAGACCATGGTTAACACCTAGCATAGCATGTCATGGCCACCCAATTAGTAATAAGGTTTGCCTTAAATGAACCTATAATCATATGTTACTATGCACTAGAATCTCTCTATTACAAAATCTCAATTCGAGCTGGGGTCATGGTTTATGTTAAACCCCATTTGCTATGAATATTATGTTCTCTTTTAATTCCAGTTCTTGATTAAAAAGATTTTCTCATTAGAAACTCTTTTCTGATTAAATCTATCTGTCTTGGCCAAGAACTTGAAACATCAAGAAGAATTAAATGAACATAGGATTTTATCCCTATTTACTTAGAGGAACAGATTCCATCTTGATCAACACCTACCTCCATATATAACTAATAGGAGCCAACACATGCCCATATACCCATACACAGTACAAATATGAAAGCAGTATTAAACTCAAACCACCTATATACAAGATAACTATGCTATTTCAGGTCTAAAGATTATATGCACTGATATGATTTATGACAATGCATTGATAAAAGTAAACTTTATGTGCTTGTCATAAATGTCATTAGTTCGACCTACTTATCATGTATAAGTTCCTATCATGTTTGTTATATGGCATGAGACTCACCATTCTATCTTATTTACATCTCATATAAATAACTAGGGAACAAACATGATTACAATCTTTCTGGATAAATCATGTCCTTATTATGAAGTATCCTCGATTGTGAATCAAGAAATACTGTCACTCATATTCTTAACAACTTAAGAATAATATTTCTAACAAAACATCAATGGACCTTTTCTATTACACATAAATATATTATGTAAACGAAAAAGTGAAAATGCCTTTTATTAATAAAACATGTACAAGATACATTCTAAATGATATGCTCTAGGGCATACTACTAACAATAACAAGATACTAGAGAATCAAATCGCTCAGCAAGTAAGTTCTTCAGGTAAGGCTGCTGGCAAACTGCCTAGCCAACCAGAAATGAACCCAAGGGAGCTTTTTTAGGCAGTTACACTAAGGAGTGGGAGAACTCTAGTACAACCAGAGGTAGAACTGACAGAGGAAACCATAGACCAATCTGAAGGCCAAGCAGAGAAAAAGGAGGAAAAAGCTAAGAAAGATTATGAAGAGGAAGCAAGGAAGACAAAGAAATTACCAGAGCCATACCAGCCTCCCCTACCTTTTCCTCAGAGATTTCAGAAAGCCAAATTGGACAAGCAGTTTGGGAAGTTTTTGGATGTTTTACCGAAACTTTACATCAACATCCCCTTCACTAAAGCACTTTCTCAAATGCCATCCTTTGCTAAATTTCTTAAGGAAATTCTGTCAAAGAAAAGAAAGCTAGAAAACTATGGAACAATAGCTCTAACAGAGGAATGCAGTGCCATACTGCAAAACAAACTGCCTCCAAAGTTGAAAGATCCAGGAAGCTTCTCCATACCCTGCCTAATTGGTAACAAGAAAATAGATAAGGCCCTCTGCGATCTTGGGGCAAGCGTCAGTTTAATGCCTCTATCAATATGCAAAAAGCTGGAGATTGGAGAACTGAAGCCCACAACAATCTCATTGCAATTGGCTGATCGATCTATTAAATATCCTATGGGAATACTCGAGAACATTCCTATCAAAGTGGGCAAATTCTTCATTCCAATGGACTTTGTTATCCTTAAGATGGAAGAAGATGTTCAAATTCCTATCATCTTCGGAAGACCATTCTTGGCAACTGAACGAGCCATCATAGACGTCAAAAATGGGCGATTAACCTTTAAGGTAGAAGAAGAAGAAGTGGAGTTTAATTTGTTCGACACAATGAAACACAAATTTGAACCTGATGAATGCTTCAAGGTTGACATAATTAACGAAAAAGTTGAAAAGGAATTTCATAAGACACATCCTAAAGATCCTCTTGAAGCATGTATTATGCACAGCCTCACAGTGAATGATGAGAATACAGAAATAACAGCCTATGCACAACAGTTAGTAGCTCATTCACCCCTATCCTTAGCTAAGGCATCCGAGAAGGAGAAGTTGAAGGAGGAACAAACCGAAGGTAAGCTCCAAGAAAATGCCAAATAGGTAGAGCTTAAATCTCTCCCCTCCTCACTAAGGTACGCATTTCTAGACTCAAATTCTAAATATCCTATTATAATCAATGCTAGCCTATCTAAGTTAGAAGAGGAAAAATTGTTAAGAGAACTTAGGATCCATGGCAAAGACATAGGGTGTAAAATAGAAGACCTGAAGGGAATCAACCCTTTGATTTGCATGCATAGGATACCTATGGAAGAAAACAGTAAACCCACGATCGAACACCAAAGAAGACTTAACCCAAACATAAAAGAAGTAGTCAAGAAAGAAATTTTAAAACTATTAGATGCAGGTATCATATACCCAATTTCTGATAGTAAATGGGTTAGTCCAGTATAAGTAGTTCCTAAGAAAGGTGGCACAATAGTTATCCAAAATGCAAGCAATGAACTAATCCTACTAAAGTAGTCACTAGTTGGTGAATGTGCATAGATTATAGGAAATTGAACAGTGCTACTAGAAAAGACCATTTCCCTCTCCCCTTCATCGACCAAATGTTAGAAAGGTTAGCAAAATACTCTTATTTCTATTATCTAGATGGGTATTCGAGATTCTTTCAAATTCCTATTCACCTAGAAGACCAAGAAAAGACAACATTCACTTGTCCCTATGGAACATTTGCATATAGGAGAATGCCTTTTGGTATTTATAATGCCCCTGCTACCTTTCAAAGATGCATGATGGCTATCTTTTCTGATTATATTGAAGATATCATGGAAGTTTTTATGGATGATTTTTCTGTTTGTGGAACGACTTTTGATGATTTCCTAGTTAATTTATCTAAGGTGTTGCAAAGATGTGAAGAATCAAACTTGGTCCTAAAATGGGAAAAATGCCACTTCATGGTAAGGGAAGGCATAGTTTTGGGACATTTGATATCAGAAAGAGGAATTGAAGTTGATAAGGCAAAAATTGAGATCATTGAAAACATACCACCCCTAACATCAGCCAAGGGAGTGCCAAGCTTTTTAGGACATGCAGGATTCTACAAAAGATTCATCAAGGACTTTTCCAAAATAGCTAAGCCACTTACCAACTTGTTAAGTCAAGACGTTCCCTTTGATTTTGATGAAATTTGTCTTGTCTCCTTTAACAGAATCAAAGAATCCTTGATATCAGCACCAATAATGCAGCCACCAAATTGGGAGCTACCATTTGAGGTGATGTGCGACGTGAGTGACTTTGCAGTTAGAGTAGTGCTCGGGCAAAGAAAAGATAAAAAGCTCCATGCTATTTATTATGCTAGCAAGATACTAGATGATGTGCAGATCAATTATGCCACCACAGAGAAGGAATTCCTAGCAGTAGTGTTTGCAATGGACAAGTTCAGATCTTACCTCATTGGGTCAAAAGTCATTGTATTCACAGATCACGCTGCAATCCGGTACCTTATGAACAAGAAGGAAGCAAAACCAAGGCTGATTCGATGGATTTTACTCCTACAAGAATTTGACCTTGAAATCAAGGACAAAAAAGGATCCAAAAATGTAGGTAGCTGACCATCTTTTCAGACTAAAATTGGAGTACATAGAGGACTTCGAAGATTTGCCAATTGATGATTCATTTCCTGATGAGCAATTACTTGCATTCTCTAAAGCTCCATGGTACGCTGACTTTGTTAATTTTCTTGTATGCAGGGTACTGCCTCCAAACATGACATATCAGTAAAGGAAGAAATTCCTATATGATGTGAGACATTATATATGGGAGGAACCTCTAGTGTACAAGATATGTAATGATGGACTAATAAGAAGATGCATACTAGAGGAAGATATGGAAAGTATCATTCATCACTATATGGAGGACACTTCGGCACCTCAAAAACCGTAGCTAAGATTTTGCAAGCATGGTTTCACTGGCCACATTTGTTTAAGGATGTAAGATCCTTTGTGCTAGGTTGTGATCAATGCCAAAGAACACGTAACAGTTCAAGAAGGAATGAAATGCCACTACATGGTATACTTGAGATAGAATTGTTTGATGTATGGGGAATAAACTTCATGGGCCCATTTCCCTCTTCCCATGGAAATAAGTATATTCTGGTTGGAGTTGATTATGTGTTAAAATAGGTAGAAGCAATTGCGACACCAACCAACGATGCTAGAGTAGTCACAAGGTTCCTTAAGAAGAACATCTTCACAAGATTTTGCTCACCGCGAGTAATAATCAGTGATGGAGGAAGTCACTTCTTCAACCAATAATTCGAAACACTACTGAAAAAGTATGGAGTGACTCATAAGGTGGCCACACCTTATCATCCTCAAACCAGTGGTCAAGTAGAAATCTCAAATAGGGAACTGAAGCAGATTCTGGAGAAAACTGTAAACAGATCCAGGAAGAACTGGTGCATGGAGTTAGATGATGCACTATGGGCATACCGCACTATATATAAAACCCTAATTGGCACAACACCCTTCCGACTAGTTTATGAAAAATCATGCCATCTCCCTGTTGAACTTGATCATAAAGCTTACTGGGTAATTCAAGTACTAAACTTTGACCTCAAAGCTGCTGGTGAGAAAAGACTCTTACAACTAAATGAGTTGGAAGAAATCCGATAGGATGCATACGAAAACACCAAAATTTTCAAGGATAAAAGCAAGAGATGGCATGACAGGTGCATAACAAGGAAAGAAATAAGAAAAAGAGATCTTGTCCTCTTATTCAACTCTAGATTGAAACTCTATCCAGGGAAGCTTAAATCAAGATGGTCCGGACATTTCAAGGTCACCCAAGTCTTCCCACACGAAGCAGTAGAAGTGTGGAGCAAAACTTCAGGTGCATTTGAGGTCAATAGACAGAGGCTGATGCCTTACTTTCAGGGAGAACCCATAGAAATGGGAGTTAATTGCACCCTCAGCCATCCTACCAACAGACAATAAACAAGCAAAGTCCAGCTAAAGACTATAAACAAGTGCTTTTTAGGAGGCAACCTAATTTTTTTTTTATGAACTTTTCTTTTTCTTCTTTTTCATATTGATTTTTGTTTCATACTTATTAGCATTTCATTTTTTAGGATTTCTAGAAAGGGGAGTAGATATCAAGAGAGGGAAGGAATCACCAAGCCAAAACCACAAAAGGGAAAATTGGAGAAAACCAGGGAAGTAGCTCTATTGCTAAACTTTACATCCATTTCATGTGTTTTGATAATAATTTTTTCAACTCAACTCAACTAAGCCTTTATCCCAAAATTTTGGGGTCGGCTATATGGATTCGCTTTCTCCACTCTGAATGATTTTGGGTTAAATCCTTAGAAATGTGTAATGCTTCTAGGTCATGTTGTACTACTCTCCTCCAAGTTAATTTAGGTCTACCCCTTTTTTTTCTATCCTCTAACCTAATGTGCTCTACTTGTCTAACTAGAGCCTCCGTATGTCTACGCTTCACATGACTAAACCACCTCAATCTCCCTTCTCTCAACTTATCTTCAATTGGCACCACTCCTACCTTTTCTCTAATACTCTCATTACGGACTTTATCTAGTCTAGTATTGCCACTCATCCACCTTAACATTCTCATCTCTGCAACTCTTATCTTAGATGCATACGACTCTTTCAGTGCCCAACACTCACTACCATATAACATAGCCGGTCGTATGGCTGTACGGTAAAATTTTCCTTTAAATTTATTGGGAATCTTACGATCACATAAAACTCTCGTGGCACGTCTCAACTTCAACATCCGGCTTTAATCCTATAACTAACATCCTCCTCACATCCCCCATCTACTTGAAGGACTGAGCCTAGATATTTAAAGTGATTACTTTGGGGCAGTATCACTCCATTCAAACTAACTCCTTCCCTATCACTAGTTTGGCCTTCACTGAACTTGCAATGCATGTATTCTGTCTTCGTTCTACTTAACTTAAAACCCTTTGACTCTAGAGTACTTCTCCAAAGTTCTAACTTTCTATTGACTCCTTCTCGTGTCTCATCTATCAGAACAATATCATCCGCAAACATCATGCACCAAGGAATACTCTTTTGTATATGTTTCGTCAGTTCATCTAAAACTAATGTAAAAAGGTAAGGGCTTATGGCTGATCCTTGGTGTAATCCAATTGTGATAAAAAAATCTCTTGTGTCCCCTCCCACTGTCTGCACAATAGTAGTTGTTCCTTCATACATATCTTTCAATACTTGTATGTACCTAATAGATACCCTCTTTTGTTCTAACACATTCCATAAGACCTCTCTTGGAACACTATCATAAGCCTTCTCCAAATCAATAAAAACCATGTGTAGATCTTTCTTCACATCTCTATATTTCTCCATCAAGCTTTTAATGAGAAAGATCACTTCCATAGTTGAACGACCGGGCATGAAACCAAATTGATTGAGAGAGATAGAAGTATCATGACGTAGTCGATGCTCCACAACTCTCTCCCACAACTTCACTATCACACCTTACCCCTTTGTAAGGCATAACATGATCCCGTAGAATACTTAATGAACTACCGAACTTCACCTACCGATAACTCATTAAGCACCCTACAAGGGATTTTAAAACAATTTCTTACTTTTAGTAAGTGGTGAGCATTTCTAATAAGTATTTAAAACATGTAATTAAGTGAAAAGCTAATTGGAAATTTTGGCCCATTTTATTTTTCCGCAAATTTTATAAAAATTTTGACAGAGTTTCCTCTGTATTTTGAGAAAACCGTTCTTCAAATACCTGTAAAAAGCACTTCTAAAAATTTTTCTCAACCACAACTTCAATTTCACAATCAAAATCTATCAATTTCAACAATTCCACAATCATTTCATTTGAGACAAAATAATTTATATACATCCTTACAAAATTCACATCAAAAGAAAAACAAACTAAATTTTATTACAAACTTCATACAAATTTTGTACAAGCTGCTCAAGACCCATTTACATGTCCATACCTTTATATGCAATACATACATCAAAATAAATATTTACTGAGGGTATAAATTATGCAGAAGACTTCAAGATGATAGCTCCTCACACCTCAGTGACTCGATCACGCTTCTTCTAGTCTCTCAGATCTGACAAAGAATAGAAGCTATCGTTGAGTACTAGGACTCAGTGGTACACAACATACTAAAATAATCTTTATGCAAGAATAAAATCACATTTATTCAAAAATTTGACTAAATATGAGCATTAAACACAAAACATGAATTATGAAATTTTAATGCAAACCAAGTTCATTTCAAAGTATCAAAACACATTTCATAAAACCCACAGTTAGATCATGCCATTCGAAACAAATAGAATCTCAATAGCCAGAGGCTAAAGAGAAATCATATCACAAGGCTAGCTAGCTCAAATATATGGATATCCATTCACATCCTCTTCTACTGGCACACCTCAACACTTCTCCAGAGAAGGAATCAAAATTCGAAACTAATTACCCCCACTAGTCGTGCCAGTGAGGTGTTCAAATATATGGTCATGACACTGTGGTTTCAAAACTTATCTTAACAATTTGCTAAACATTGCTATTTCAAATATACACAATAACTTTCACAGTTTAATCAAAACATCATAAATAATGTCACAAATGAACTTTCAACAATTCCAAATCACAAGTAAAATACATATTTCGTTCATTTTATCAATGAATTTTAAAGCATGAAGATGTTGTGCACAAACCTCATATGAGTAGCCTTTTAGCCTTAACTCGACTCCTCGGGTTCTGTCCCGGTATTCTTTTCCACTGAAACACAAAATTTTATAGTGTTTCAGTACCATAATTTAACATAAATCAGAAAATAAATTTAACTTCACTTATACCTCTCTAACATGCTAATTTCGACGTTCTTGAAATTTTGTGTTTCGGGTTACTATTTACTGTACTATTCAAGTCAAATAGTTGACTTTCTAAGGCTTAATAGGTATGGAAACTCCAACTTCACCCACATACCACATTTTGGTCATTAAACTTGTTGGTTTTGGTCATTTTCTCAAAGCTTAGGTCATTTTGGCAAAATTGCCAATTTTTGGTTTTCGAGTTCTAAGTTGCACTATTCCATTGGTCAATCTAATGTTTGAATTTAACAAAACTTCCTTCATAGAAAATGTTTCTTATTGTCTTAAGTGTATTCTCATTTTTGGATCACCTCAATCGGAGTTTTGTAGCTCAAGTTATGGCCAAAATAAAATTACTGTTCACGTGCACTGTTCATGCTGAGATTTTGGGTTCTGGCAGATTTTGATCCAACTTTGGTCAGTAGTTTGATTAAGTTAAGTTCATAATTTGGTCTAAATTTCTTCATATGAAATGTTATGCTATGTCTTAGGTTTTCATCGGTTCAAGAATCGCCTAAATCAGAGTTTTGTAGAGAGAGTTATAACCCTTCAAACATTACTGCTCAATAGAAATTCTGCAGAGTTGCAGGTTTGGTAACTCAACTTTGCTCAATAATTTGAATGGGTTAATTGCATAATTTGGGGTGGTGTTCTTCATAACAGTTTTAGATCTATACCTTATCTAATTGCTAGTAAAATTTCAGGTCAATTTGACCTTCCTAGCTCGAGTTATGACCAAATGAACAGTTACTATTCATTTGGTCAGTTTGGTGCAGTGGCAGCCTGCTCTCATTTCACTTTGGTCAATTTGTTCACCCAGTTTTGGTCAGTTTTTGGGCATGGTTCCTTAATGAAAATTGTGCTCTTTTATGTCTATTTCCATCCTCAATTTGTGGCATATCAATTGGACTTGTAAAATTTGAGTTTTGGTCCTTCAAAGTGGGTTTGGTCATGCTGCCAGCAACATGACAATTGGACCTACGAATTTGGTTTTCATTCCAACAATTCCCACACATTTCCTTTGGTCATTATTGACCATTTTTCAGTTCACAAGTGGTCAAAGATATCATTTATTCATTTCTTCAAAATTTGGTTCACAAACCCTAAGTCCCAAAACACTAACTTACTAAATTATTGCATTTAACTACATTTATGCATCTCTATCCTACTACCAGACTCATACAAACTTACTACACCATTAATTCATTCAAAATACATCAAACTTTCCTACATCCATGGCTGGCCGAAATTTCAGTTTGTCCTTCCCCATATTTTTATTTCATTTTAACACATTACAAGCTAATTCAACAACTAATGATGCATTAAAAATGGAAAGTAACAAGTTAACATGCTCACCTCTCTTAAATCCGCAAAACCCTATCTTTAGCTCCTCTTTCTTCTTGAAATTCTGTCCTCAAGTTGCAACTACAAGTTTTAATGAAGTTCTTATGAGAGTTATTAAGGTTGGGTAATGAAAAATTAAGCTTAAAGGTAAGCTTAAATGAAAAGCTTTCATGGAGGATTTATGGAAGAGGGGAGGCAGCAATAAGAGAGAAGAAGAAGGGTTTTTCTAATTTTTTTTTTCTTCTGTTTCCTTTATTTATTTAGGATTAGGGAAGACCATAAAAAATCTAATTTAATAAATATTTAATTAATTCTTTTATGACATCATTCATGATGTCATCACCTTTGACTTTTCTAACTTCTTTCTTTTTTTTTTTTCTATTAGTTCTTTAATTTAATTCTCGATTCTGAAATTTTCTTTTCTCCATTTTTATTTGACAGTTAGGTCAGGAGTCAGCTCTCGGGGTCAATTGACCAAATTGCCCCTCGCCAGTTCATCCCAGTTTGCAAATAATTTCATATTTCTTTTGGCTCCCTGACCTAATTATTTGACTGGCTTAACAGTTCTTTTTCGTGATTTTCTCTTTTCCACTGTGTCCATAAGGGTCTTAAGGACCGCAGCGTCACTTTTTACAGTTCAAAATTTGAGTTTAAAATGACTTCGCAGTCGTTCCCGAGGAGGTCACTCATCGCTGTGACTCTCGGCTCGTTTAACTTCTTATGTTCTGTTTTTCTTATTTATAGTTAACTAATTAAACATTACTAATTATTTGTGTTTATGGCTTCTCAAGTTGTCTTAAGTGTGGCTCTAATCCCTTAATTGTCTGGACCGACACCGGTCACCGGAACAGTGAAATCTACCAGGCTATGCAAACGGGGGTGTTACAATTCTCCCCACCTTAAATAAATTTCGTCTCGAAATTTTACCTGGTACTAATCTTTGAATAGCTTTGGGTGCTGTCTCCTCATGTCCTCTTCTCGTTCCCAAGTAGCGTCCTGGCCCAAATGATGGTTCCACAGCACTTTTACCAATGGTATCTGCTTGTTCCGTAGCTGCTTCACCTCATAAGCCAGAATCTCTATGGGTTCTTCTTCATATGTGAGGTCTGGATTCACTTCAATTTCCTCTACTGGTAATACATGAGATGGGTCTGATCGGTACGTCCTCAACATAGACACATGGAAGACATTATGTATCTTTTCCAACTCTGGAGGTAGTGCCAACAGATATGCCAAAGGACCCACTCTTTCTAGAACCTCATATGGCCGAATGAAACGAGGACTCAGTTTCCCCTTTTTGCCGAATCTCATAATTCTCTTCCAAGGAGAAACCTTGAGGAAAACTTTCTCACCCACTGTATACTGAATATCCCTTTTTTTCAAATCAATGTAGGACTTCTGACGGTCTGATGTAGTCTTAAGTCGACCTCTAATCACCCTGATTTTCTCTTCTGTTTGCTGAACGATTTCGGGTCTAATCATCTTTCTTTCACCCACGTCATCCCAACACAACGGGGTTCTATATTTTCTGCCATACAAAGCTTCATATGGAGGCATTCCAATGCTTGATTGGTAGCTGTTGTTGTAAGCAAACTCAATCAAAGGCAAGTGTGTATCCCAACTGCCTTCAAACTCAATCACACAAGCCCGTAGCATGTCCTCCAAGATCTGAATTACCCTCTCGCATCGCCATGTCTGCGTGGGTGGAATGCGATCGAAGTTCAATCTAGTTCCTAGGGCTCTCTAAAGACTACCCCAGAATCTATAAGTGAACCTAGGATCTCTGTCTGACACGATGGATACTGGCACTCCATGCAGTCTCACAATCTCATCGATGTATACCTTGGCCAATCTTTCCAAACTATAATCCATCCGGACTGGCAGAAAATGAGCAGACTTAGTTAGTCTATCGATAATGACCCATACTGCATCATGACTCTTCTGTGTCCTCGGAAGTCCCATCACAAAATCCATCGTTATTCTTTCCCATTTCCATTCGGGCACTGGTAGTGGATGTAACAACCCAGTGGGTACTTGATGCTCTGCCTTTACTTGTTGACAAGTTAGGCATTTGGATACAAACTCTGCCACATCTCGTTTCATACCCATCCACCAGTAATGCTCCTTTAGCCCCCTATACATTTTTGTGCCACCAGGGTGCATGGCAAAAGGAGACTCATGTGCTTCCTTCAAAATGATCTTCCTCAATTCAACATCATTGGGAACACATATTACGCTCGTGTAGCAAAGAGACTGTCATCTCTCGATTGAGAATTCGGTTTCTTGCCCCGCTCGACTTCTTCCATCAACTGATACTTCGATCATTACGAGCGACCATTCTAATCTGATCAATCAACACTGGCTGTACATGCCATGCAACTGCTGTTTGCCCATCATCATTAATCTCTAAGCTGGCATGCAATGATCTTAACTCATGTACCAAAGACAAAGGAGTAACCCGTAGACTTACGATAGTCTTGCGACTTAGGGCGTCAGCCACAACATTAGCTTTCCCTGGCTAATAGTCTATCAGACAATCATAGTCTTTTATCAACTCTAACCATCTCCTCTGTCTCAAATTCAGCTCTTTCTGGGTGCCCAAATACTTCAAACTCTTATGATCTGTATAGATGTAACACTTTTCCCCATATAAATAGTGTCTCCAGATCTTAAGAGCAAACACGATAGCTGCAAGCTCCAAATCATGTGTCAGATAATTCCTCTCATGTGGTTTTAGCTGGCGTGATGCATAGGCAATGACATTTCGATCTTGCATCAACACACAACCTAACCCATTGTGAGAAGCATCGTCAGAATCAGTATATTCTTTACCCGTGTGGGTAAAGTCGGACTGAGCCTCACAAACATCTCTTCAATTCATCAAAACTCTGTTGGCATTTATCCGTCCACTGAAATTTTACATCTTTTCTAAGCAGCTTGGTCAATGGATATGCCAACATGGAGAATCTCTTCACAAATCTACGGTAGTATCCAGCTAAACCCAGAAAACTGTGAATCTCTGTGACATTTCTGGGTGGCCTCCAATTAAGGACAGCTTCAATCTTACTTGGATCTACCTTAATGCCCTTTTCTGATACTACATGCCCTAAAAAGGATATCTCCTTCAACCAAAATTCACACTTCGACAATTTAGCATATAGCTATTTCTCTCTCAAAGTCTGTAGTACAATCCGCAGATGTCTATCATGCTCTTCTGCATTCCTCGAATAGACCAATATATCATCTATGAATACCACAACAAACTGGTCGAGGTATGGTCTGAAGATAGTGTTCATCAGATCAATAAAAGCAGCCGGAGCATTAGTTAACCCGAATGGCATGACTAGGAATTCATAATGGCCATAGTGGGTTCTGAAGGCAGTTTTAGGAATACTCTGCTTTTGTACTTTCAGCTGATAATAACCTGATCTCAGGTCAATTTTGGAGGACACAGCTGCACCCCTCAACTGATCAAACAAGTCATCAATGCGGGGCAATGGATATCTATTCTTTATTGTCACCTTATTCAACTGCTGATAATCAATGCATAATCGGAGAGTGCCATCCTTCTTCTTTACAAACAATACTGGCGCTCCCCAAGTTGACACACTAGGGCGGATAAAGCCCTTGTCAAGCAACTCTTGCAATTGTACTTTCAACTCTTTTAATTCTGCAGGTGCCATTCTATATGGCGTTATGGAGATTGGGTCCACACCAGGCATAACATCAATTTCAAGCTACACCTCTCTTTCTGGAGGTAATCCTGGTAATTCATCAAGAAATACATCCGAAAAATCACATACAGCAGGGATGTCCCTTAGTGCTGGACTCCCCACTTGGGTGTCTATCACATGTGCTAAGTATGCTTCACACCCCTTTCTGATCATCCTTCTTGCTAATGCAGCTGAAATGATGTTTGATGGCAGTAAATGCCTCTCCCCATGTATTACCACATCACCGTATAAAGGGAGACCAAAAGTGACTGTCTTCAGTCTACAGTCAATCATCGCATGATGCCTGGCTAACCAATCCATGCCCAAGATGATATCATACTCTCTGAAGGGCATTTCAATCAAGTCTGACAGGAAAACATGTCCTTGGATCACCAAAGGACAGTCTCTGTAAATTCTGTTGACCCGGACCTCTTGTCCTAACGGACTAGTTACTAGCACTTCAAAATCCATTTGCACACATGGAAGAGCAAGTGAACTAACTATGCTAGCACTAACATATGAATGGGTTGAACCAGGATCAAACAACACAAATACTTCTTGATCAGAGATAGAGAATGTACCAGCTACCACATCAGAAGTCTCAGCCTCTTCTCGCTGTCTCATTGTGTAGATTCTGGTTGAAGCACTTCCTTGTCTCGATCGACCAATCGTGCCTCGATCGCTCAAGTAGTGCCTCTACCTCTACCTCTTTCTCTGCCAACTGACTGTGAACCTCTGAGAGTAGGACTCTGAATAGATCCCTCGGCAGTAGTAGGAGCTGGACTATATCTCGGAGCATTAGTACAGTCTTTAGCTATATGGCCCTTGCCTCCGCAGTTAAAGCAGGCTCCAGTGGCCCAGTAGCACTCCCCCCCATGAATCTTGCCACAAGTCTCACAGGGCGTAATGTGAACCCTCGCCGATCACGACCAGACCTAGGGGGTCTCTGTCCGGAAAATCTGCCCCTACCAAATCTTCCACCTCGACCCCTGCTGGGTCCACTAAACTTCTTTCTCTTTCCAGCGATAGCACCAGAACTCTGTTCAACTGATTTTTCCCCCTTGTCTTTTTCTGATTTTTCTTTCACTGGAGTTGCTTCTGATTCAATTCTCTCTAGTTCAAGTGCTTGAGACATAAGCTCTGAGAAGTTGCTGTGTCGAAATCCCACAACTTGCATCCTTATGCTGGGCATCAAACCCGTCTCAAATATCTTGCGCCTTGCCTTGCTGGTAGTAAGGAGACTCCCCGCATAGTGACTCAGGCGGGAGAACTCCCTCTCATACTCTGCCACCGATCGGTTCCCTTGTTTCAGACTCAAAAATTCTTGCAATTTCTGGTCAACATATGCATCTGGGATGTATTTACGTCAATTCTCCGATGAAGTCATCCTGTGTCAACATCGTGGTTCAAATTAAGCCGTGGGGATGGTCTTCCACCAATCATACGCATCCCCTTGCAGTAGCGACATAGAGTACTCAAGCTTCAGTTCATCTTGGCAATGTAGCTTCTTAAATACTCTGTCCATTCTTTCAAGCCATTGCTCTGCCTCTAAAGGGTCCACTGTACCCTTAAATTCTGCAGGCCCATACTTCAATAACTTGTCATAATCGTCTGGCCGAGGCAATGGTTGCGCCATGTGGTTGTGGTGGAGCTTGAGCAGCATACCCCTGACCATTTGTCAAACATCGCAGACCATCTGTCAGGCGAATTGTGCAGGAATCAGGCATTTGTGGGGCCGTGTCACGACCCACTGACATTCGGTAAAGCTAGGGCTTCCCCTTGT
The DNA here is from genome assembly GCF_030052815.1 of Hevea brasiliensis. Lineage (NCBI taxonomy): Eukaryota > Viridiplantae > Streptophyta > Magnoliopsida > Malpighiales > Euphorbiaceae > Hevea > Hevea brasiliensis. The sequence goes on along the minus strand of NC_079508.1, from coordinate 7,375,083 downwards.
GCCTCAGCTTCAACAGACTGCTCAACTAAGCGATCCCCTTCTTCCATTTCAGGTTGAAGTTAGGGTATCTCCTGAACAAGTAACACAAGGAGATTTCCCTCCATTAGTTCATATTTATGATGTAATGCACTGTATGTAACAATTATGGACATTGAGCAGTTGTACTTAACAAGGAAAAACACAAATTCACAAGTTAAAACATACTTCAAAAATTTGCTCTGATACCACTAAAACATGTCACACCTTACCCCTCTGTAAGGCATAACATGATCTCGTAGAATACTTAATGAACTACCGAACTTCACCTACTGATAACTCATTAAGCACCCTACAAGGGATTTTAAAACAATTTCTTACTTTTGGTAAGTGGTGAGCATTTCTAATAAGTATTTAAAACATGTACTTAAGTGAAAAGCTAGTTGGAAATTTTGGCCCATTTTATTTTTCCGCAAATTTTATAAAAATTTTGACAGAGTTTCCTCTGTATTTTGAGAAAACCGTTCTTCAAATACCTGTAAAAAGCACTTCTAAAAATTTTTCTCAACCACAACTTTAATTTCACAATCAAACTCTATCAATTTCAATAATTCCACAATCATTTCATTTGAGACAAAACAATTTATATACATCCTTACAAAATTCACATCAAAAGAAATGCAAACTAAATTTTATTACAACCTTCATACAAATTTTGTACAAGCTGCTCAAGACCCATTTACATGTCCATACCTTTATATGCAATACATACATCAAAATAAATATTTACAGGCAGGGTATAAATTATACCCGAAGACTTCAAGATGATAGCTCCTCACACCTCAAAGTGACTCACGCTTCTTCTAGTCTCTCAGATTCTGTGATGCAATAGAAGCTATCGCTGAGTACTAGGACTCAGTGGTACACAACATACTAAAATAATCTTTATGCAAGAATAAAATCACATTTATTCAAAAATTTGACTAAACATGAGCATTAAACACAAAACATGAATTATGAAATTTTAATGCAAACCAAGTTCATTTCAAAGTATCAAAACACATTTCATAAAACCCACAGTTAGATCATGCCATTCGAAACAAATAGAATCTCAATAGCCAGAGGCTAAAGAGAAATCATATCACAAGGCTAGCTAGCTCAAATATATGGATATCCATTCACATCCTCTTCTACTGGCACACCTCAACACTTCTCCAGAGAAGGAATCAAAATTCGAAACTAATTACCCCCACTGGTCGTGCTAGTGAGGTGTTCAAATATATGGTCATGACACTGTGGTTTCAAAACTTATCTTAACAATTTGCTAAATATTGCTATTTCAAATATACACAATAACTTTCACAGCTTAATCAAAACATCATAAACAATGTCACAAATGAACTTTCAACAATTCCAAATCACAAGTAAAATACATATTTCGTTCACTTTATCAATGAATTTTAAAGCATGAAGATGTTGTGCACAAACCTCATATGAGTCGCCTTTTGGCCTTAACTCGACTCCTCGGGTTCTTTCCCGGTATTCTTTTCCACTGAAACACACAATTTTATAGTGTTTCAGTACCATAATTTAACATAAATCCAAAAATAAATTTTACTTCACTTATACCTAGCTCTAACGTGCTAATTTTGACGTTCTTGAAATTTTATATTTCGGGTTACTATTTACTGCACTATTCAAGTCAAATAGTTGATTTTCTAAGGCTTAATAGGTATGGGAACTCCAACTTCACCCACATACCACATTTTGGTCATTAAACTTGTTGGTTTTGGTCGTTTTCTCAAAGCTTAGGTCATTTTGGCAAAATTGCCAATTTTCGGTTTTGGAGTTCTAAGTTGCACTATTCTATTGGTCAATCTACTGTTGAAATTTGACAAAACTTCCTTCATAGAAAATGTTTCTTATTGTCTTAAGTGTATTCTCATTTTTGGATCACCTCAATCGGAGTTTTGTAGCTCAAGTTATGGCCAAAATAAAATTACTGTTCACATGTACTGTTCATGCTGAGATTTTGGGTTCTAGCAGATTTTGATCCAACTTTGGTCAGTAATTTGATTAAGTTAAGTTCATAATTTGATCTAAATTTCATCATATGAAATGTTCTACTATGTCTTAGGTTTCCATCGGTTTAAGAATCGCCTAAATCGGAGTTTTGTAGAGAGAGTTATAACCCTTCAAACATTACTGCTCAATAGAAATTCTGCAGAGTTGCAGGTTTGGTAACTCAACTTTGCTCAATAATTTGAATGGGTTAATGGCATAGTTTGGGGTAGTGTTCTTCATAACAGTTTTAGATCTATACCTTATCTAATTGATAGTAAAATTTCAAATCAATTTGACCTTTCTAGCTCGAGTTATGACCAAATGAACATTTACTGTTCATTTGGTCAGTTTAGTGCAGTGGCAGCCTGCTCTCATTTCACTTTGGTCAATTTGTTCACCCAGTTTTGGTCAGTTTTTGGGCATGGTTCCTTAGTGAAAATTGTGCTCTTTTATGTCTATTTTCATCCCCAATTTGTGGCATATCAATTGGACTTGTAAAATTTGAGTTTTGGTCCTTCAAAGTGGGTTTGGTCATGCTGCCAGCAGCATGACCATTGGACCTACGAATTTGGTTTTCATTCCAACAATTCCCACACATTTCCTTTGGTCATTATTGACCATTTTTCAGTTCACAAGTGGTCAAAGATATCATTTATGCATTTCTTCAAAATTTGGTTCACAAACCCTAAGTCCCAAAACCCTAACTTACTAAATTATTGCATTTAACTACATTTATGCATCTCTATCCTACTACCAGACTCATACAAACTTACTACACCTTTAATTCATTCAAAATACATCAAACTTTCCTACATCCATGGCTGGCCGAAATTTGAGTTTGTCCTTCCCCATATTTTTATTTCATTTTAACACATTACAAGCTAATTCAACAACTAATGATGCGTTAAAAATGGAAAGTAACAAGTTAACATGCTCACCTCTCTTAAATCCTCAAAACGCTACCTTTAGCTCCTCTTTCTTCTTGAAATTCTCTTCTCAAGTTGCAACTACAAGCTTTAATGAAGTTCTTATGAGAGTTATTCAGGTTGGGTAATGAAAAATTAAGCTTAAAGGTAAGCTTAAATGAAAAGCTTTCATGGAGGATTTATGGAAGAGGGGAGGCGGCAACAAGAGAGAAGAAGAAGGGTTTTTCTAATTTTTTTTTCTTTTGTTTCCTTTATTTATTTAGGCTTAGGGAAGACCATAAAAAATCTAATTTAATAAATATTTCATTAATTCTTTTATGACATCATTCATGATGTCATCACCTTTGACTTTTCTAACTTCTTTCTTTTTTTTATTTATTTTTTTCTATCAGTTATTTAATTTAATTCTCTATTCTGAAATTTTCTTTTCTCCATTTTTATTTGACAGTTAGGTCAGGAGTTAGCTCTCGGGGTCAATTGACCAAATTGCCCCTCGCCGGTTCATCCCGGTTTGTAAATAATTCCATATTTCTTCCGGCTCCCTAACCTAATTATTTGACTGGCTTAACAATTCTTTTTCGTGATTTTCTCTTTTCCACTGTATCCATAAGGGTCTTAAGGACCGCAGCGTCACTTTTTACGGTTCAAAATTTGAGTTTAAAATGACTTCGCAGTCATTCCTGAGGAGGTCACTCATCGCTGTGACTCTCGGCTCGTTTAACTTCTTATGTTCTATTTTTCTTATTTATAGTTAACTAATTAAACATTACTAATTATTTGTGTTTATGACTTCTCAAGTTGTCTTAAGTGTGGCTCTAATCCCTTAATTGTCTGGACCGACACCGGTCACCGGAACAGTGAAATCTACCAGGCTATGCAAATGGGGGTGTTATATTCATAGTATGGCTCATGAGTTTAATTCCCCTATAGTTTGAGCAACTCTGTATGTCTCCTTTATTTTTAAAAATAGGTACTAAAATACTCTTCCTCCATTCATCAGGAATTTTCTTTGAGTTTAGAATCTTATTAAATAATTTAGTTAACCATGCCACTCCCATATCTCCCAAATACTTCCACACTTCAATTGATATTTCATCGGGTCCACAAGCTTTACCCACTTTCATTCTCTTAACCCTTTGTGATAATAATTTTTTCATTTGACAAAAATTTGAAAAATCAAAAAATTACACGGGTCGTGTACTGGTTTTACACGCCCCACGTAACTTTCTAGAAGTCCGTAAATTTCCTGCATTTTTAACTTTGAGGGAGACAGAAAGTTACACGGGTCTAAAGCCCAATTTACACAGACTGTGTAACGTCTCCAACAGAATACCTTAAAGCCAGAAAGCTACACAGGCCTCCTTATATTTAGCATGGGCCGTGTAACATATCCAGCAAAGCAACTCGAGAAATAAAAAGTTACACGGGTCCCAGAGCTCATTTACACGAGCCATGTACTACGACAAAATTTGAAATTTTTGGGCAGAAATTTACATAGCCCTGCATATTGGGACCCGTGTAGTGATACACGACACGTGTACTTTGTCACAGACGCAACTCTTGGGGCGCGAAATGCCTAAAGCAAAAAGTTCTAATGGCTCTTTAAATGCACCCCAAGCATTAAAACCCTTCATCATCTCCTCCCTTCTTAGCCTATAAAAACCTCTCAAATCTCATATCCCTTCACCAAACCCTACTCTTCTCCTTCCCAAAAACTCATCCATGGCTCTTGCAAAGAGATCTATAAGAAGGATCGGCTTTTCTTCGAGGCAAAGAGGAGAATCCTCACCTTCTCCACCTCAGCCTCTACTCCAATGCCCAAGAACAAGGGTAGCTACTCTCCAACCATCTCAACAAGCCCATCCTCCACCACAACCATAACCACAACCACAACCACAACCACAGCCACAACCTGCTCCACAACCCGAAGTCTTCATTCCTTGGGGATTTCATGATGATGCCCACAAAGCAATGTGCATTCGAATTCACGCTCGGAAAATAAGCTCAACCAAATACATGGATTTTTCGCTTTTGGAGCAAATTGGGCTACAGGATGAAATCAATGGGCTATTGGATAGCATCGGGTGGACAAGGTTCACCCAACTCTAATTTCCAGCATATAAGGACACCACGTTGGAACTTTTGGGCAGCTTTAAGGCCACATTATGGCCTACCAATAGGGAGGATAGGGGTAGGATTGAATTTTACCTCCTTGGTGTCGACCGGGTAATGAACATAAATGAGTTCAACGCCATCTTCAGCTTTGACAGCGTTGACCATTAGAAGATTCCTAGGAACCGCATGCTCTACAACAATATCAACTTCTGGAGTTCCATTGCCCTAAACATGAAGCCGTATAACTCGAGCAAATCCAAATCTACGGGCATCACTAGTCCAGCCCTCCACTACATGCATCGATTCGCCGGCCACACCATTATGGGCCATGGCAATAGCCTTGGCATTGTAAACACCAGCGAGCTATTTTTCTTATGGTGTATGGTCACCAAACAACATTACAACACTGGCTTCTTTCTGTGCAACCATCTCCGATGCCTATGTCAACAGTCTACCGGGTACATCATGCTTGGTGGCCTTGTCACAACCATTGCCCTTCACTTCGGCTTCGTTCCAGGACATCACAAGCTGCACTTCATCACTAGAATGTCAAGAATAGATCAAACTATCTGCATAATCATGGGGATATGTAAGAAGGTGGGCAACACATGCTACTTGCTGGATGCCGAAGGAAACGCCATCCCTTGGAGAGACGAAGCATAAGAAGGACCTGGCTAGACTTCACAGCCTTAAGAAGAAGGCCAAGAGCCAATGTTTCATGAGTCCCCTGCTCGAGTTCCTCCATACACACCACCACCCACAGACCCGGTACTCACATACCTATAGCGCATGGAGACCACAATCAACAACAGGATGCTAGTAATCGAGAATAGCCTCTAAGAAGCCCACAACAAATTAGACATGTTAATGGAGAAGCTAGATGATGAGGAAGAGGAGCCAGCATCACCATCATCATCATCAGAGACCTTTTAGAGCTAGGACTATAGGATAGGATCTTTATTATAATATCTTACATACCTTAGTCCTAAACTGCAATCATAAGTCTCTTTTATTTGCTTTATGTCCAAGCTTTTCCATGCTTAATAAATAATATGCTTCCTTATAATCTTTGTACATTTTCTTTGATTTTGCATATTATTTAAACATTGAGGACAATGTCTGGTTTGAGTTTTGGGGGGGGGGGGATACAAGTGCATTGCATATCATTACATTTGCATACCATTGCATGCAAATCATTACATTGTTTAAATTCAGCTACATTATTCTTGTGTATCAAAATTTTTGAAAATTTTTAAAAAATTGTGAAACTTAGCACTATAACAAAATTTTAGTAAGCTATTAATTGGACTCTACGGGATAGAGGAATGAACGTATCTATATAGGCAAAAAGGGATTCTAACATGTTGTTTGTGAAGAAACTAATCTCTTTAATGGAACTAGACTAGTTAAACCTCTTCATAACTATTAATTTATCACATTGAACTTGTAAAAGTGGGAGAACAATTTTTGAAATACAAGCAAACCTAAAAATGCCTCACTAACTCTAGAACATATCTCTTGGACCTATCAAGGCGAAATCGTAGTAAATGCTTGATGAAGAAATGATTAAGGCATTCTTTGATATAGCCTCACTAAGCCTTAGCCATCCCTAATTAAAATGTATATCTCTTGCAGCTAACTTGAAGCCTATGTTTATCCCTTAGAATTTATTGATTACCCATGTTATTTACCTAGCGCCTAGCCTAAACACCTACCATACCCTTTTGAGGAAGCAATATGCATAAGGAAAATGAAGAGAGGATGTAGAACTCAAGAAAGAGTGCAAGTGTGTAACTGAAATCAAAGAAAAACTTGCCTTTCCAAACCAGCAAAAGCAATGAGTTTGGGGGAGAGGACAAAAGGGATATAAAAAAAAGAGAGAGAGAGAGAAAAGAAAAGAAGTCCTAAGATAAGTATCATGGTAGCATGCTTAGCACTGTAAAAAGCCAAAAGCCCTTCCTCTCCATACAAAATCAGTAGAACGAACTTAGTTTACTTGTTATTTGATGCATACATGCTATCCTCATATTTGCATTCCCTAAAAACCTTTCATTGGTAACCAAGTCATTATTTCCTTAGCCCATTACAACTCTTTTAAAAGACCTTTTGATCTTTTGAAAAGTGCATGCTATATTAATGGAGATAAAAAATTGAGATATGTTTATGGAGTTGGAGCAAATTTGCGGGAGTTAGTGTTTCTCAAATCTATCCCGAGAAAATAGGTTATTTGTGACTTATTAATGGTCTTGTATAGAGAAATAATTAGTCGCAACACCATGAAATGAGGTGAAGTTCTAAACAAGCAACTATTAGAACCCTTATGCCTTGAAAGAGGGAAATTGGTATGAAGGTTGGAGGAGTTCAATTCTAAGCGTATTAAATTGCTGGTTATATTCCTAAGTATCCCCTGAAATGTGTTTTAAAATAGAGTTTTGCTTTGCTTGAGGACAAGTAAAAGTTTGAGTTTGGGGCTATTTGGTACACTTGAATTGTATAGAAGTTTTTAAGCACATTTGTATACTATTTCATAGCATTTAGGCAAGTATTTTCACGCATAGTAGTTGATTCATTAGTTTTTGTAATTTGTATTGTCAAGCCCTTAATTCCATATTTTCTGCATCATTTCAGGTGTTTGGGTGAAGCCCCAGAGTATAGGAGTGCAAAGGAAAGCTTGGAGAAGTCAAGAGACAGAGAATTGCTGCTGATACAAAGTACACGGGTCGTGTAAACTAAGCCCCAGACCCATGTAACTCTTTGCCAGAAGAAAGCCAAGAGAATCAATGGAGAAACACAAGTACAAGGGTTGTGCAATTAGACCCGTGTAATCTGCAGGGACCCATGTAAGTCTCTGCCGGGTGCAAGCTTGAAGAACCTTATGGGAACAATAGTACACAGCCCTTGTAACTAGGCCCGTGTAGTTGGCACAGACCCGTGTAACTCTCTGTGCCAATGCAAGATTTCGTAATTCTCCTCCGGCAAGTTACACGGTCCGACATGCAGGGACCCGTGTAGTGACACACGGGCCGTGTACTATACTGCAGCCAGTTTTATAACTCGAATTCCCCTCCTGTTCTCTGATTCAAATGAGACTCCTAAAGCCTTCTAGACTCAAAAATGACCTAACCCTAGAGTAACCATTATAAATAGAAGAGAAAACATCAGAAGAGGGTCTCGGTCAACTCGCTTTCTCTTTTATCTTTTTGATAGCACTTTTGAGGAGTTTTAAATGAGAGAAATCTAGCCGTCTCAAGGAGAGAAACATCAATACCAAAAGAAGTTTTCCAGCTGAAGTTCCACAAGATCAAAGTTGCAAACTCTCTTCGATTCCTTCGTTTCATCTCCCTAGACAGATTTTTATTGTTTTTTTAATTTCTTCTACATGATTTAATTTTTACTATTTTTACCTTTTATCATGATGTTTGCTGAACTCATTATGAATGAGTAGTTTTCTCATTCTAGATTTGGGAGAGTAACGCTTGTAATTATTATTATGGATGAACACTAAGTTTTATTTATTGAATTTGAGATTCTTTTCTTGATTTAATTTCTTGTGATCTTAATGCATGCTATGTGCTGGTAGCCACTTAGCCATGATTATAGATGTTAATTGAAGGACTGAATGGTGAAGATTAATATTAGAAAATCAAGATCTTGAACCTAGGAATTCTAACCTTGACATAGGCATCAAAATTGGTGAAAAATCTTTAAGGATTCTAATTAATTTAATCACCACGAAAGTAGAGCTTAAGTTAATTAGAATACACCCTAGATGCCTTGAGAGAGGATTTAGGATAACTTAGGACTGATTTCCATTAAGGAAAACGATCCTCAATTCAGTAAATAAACTAGATAACATCCCTAGTAAGATTCAAGTATGAAATCTTAATTCCAGAATTATTTCAAAATAAATCATTTCGTTTTAAGTTTACCATTCTAGTGTTTAAAGTTAACAAACTCCATTCCCTAAGTATTCAATAGCCTAGACAGTCAAAATTACTGTGTAGATTGGTACTTGCTAAACAAAAATCCTCGTGGGAATGATACTCTACTTATTATTTTATTACTTATTAGTGATCCATGCACTTGCAGTGGTTGCAAAATAGCGAAACAGTTAGTGATAGTGCTATCACTTTCTGTAGGAACGGAAGCATGAAAAACACAAGTTTATACCATTGAATTCAAAAATTTTCACCTAGGGTCACATCCACCAAGCAATATTTATTTTTATCCATTTGATTTCAATGATAAACAACATATTAAAACTCTTTTAATATGTTTTTAGATCTGTATTTTCCATTTAAGATTTTAAAATTAATCTGATTAATTTTAGAACCCTAGAATAAATCAAGAATGATTACACTAACCTCTTGATGCACCGCAATGTCTCGCGCTTTGAGATTCGTCTTCGTGACACCGATGTTGTCCCTCTAGCTTGTCCACACCAAGAACACCTATGGCAGCCCTTGAACAGCTTCTAAAGCCTTTTCTATTAATTAGAAATTCAAGTTCTGCCTTTTAAGAGATTAGAGATGTAAACAGGACACTAGAAACAATTTCTAGTGTTCTTAATTCAAGAGATTAATGGCTAATTATTATATGCACTGATATGATTTATGACAAAACATTGACAAGAGTAAACTCCATGTGCTTGTGATAATTGTCACTGGTTCGGCCTACTTATCATTTATAAGTGCCTATCATGTTTGTTATATGGCATGAGACTCGCTATTCCATCTTATTTATATCTCATATAAATAACTTGGTAACAAACATGAATACAATCTTTCTGGATAAGTCATGTCCTTATTATGAAGTATCCTCGATTTTGAACCTATTTATGATACTTTGTGCTAGAAATATTGTCACTCATATTCTTAACAACTTAAGAATAATATTTCTAACAAAATATCAATGGACCTTTTCTATTACACATAAATATATTATGTAAATGGAAAAGTGGAAATGCCTTTTATTAATAAAAATATGTACAAGATACATACTAAATGATATGCTCTAGGGTATACTACTAACAATCTCCCACTAGCACTAGAGCCATTCATTATAATATCTTAGACCTATCTTCTCAAGATGTTGGTCTAACTAAGTCTGTGACATAGGCTTACTGAATGGATCAGCTGGATTTTCAGCTGATGCTATTTTCTGCATGGCTACATCGCCTCGCCCAACTATTTCTCTGATAATGTGGTAGCGCTTTTCTATGTGTTTGGATTTCTGGTGAGACCTTGGTTCCTTAGCCTGTATGACTGCTCCATTATTGTCACAGTGTAGTGGAACTGCTGACTTAATGGAAGGAACTACTGTAAGTTCTGTCACGAACTTCTTTATCCAAACAGCTTCTTTTACAACATCTGATGCAGCAATATACTCAGCCCCTGTAGTGGAATCTGTAGTCGTGCTCTGTTTGGAACTCTTCCAACTGACTGCACCTCCATTACAAATGAATACATATCTAGAGGTAGACTTTCTATCATCGATATCTGATTGGAAATCAAAATCAGTATAACCATCCAATTGCAAGTCTCCACCTCCATAAATCAAGAATAAATCCTTAGTTCTTCTCAAGTACTTAAGGATATTCTTGACAGCTATCCAGTGTTCCAAACCTGGATTGGATTGATACCTACTAGTCAAACTAACAGCATATGCGATATCTGGCCTAGTACACAACATTGCATACATTAAACTTCCAATAGCCGAAGCATATGGAATCCTGGCCATCTTATCTCTTTTTCAGGTGTCTTTGGAGACATCTCTTTAGAAAGATGGATACCATGTCTCACTAGTAACAATCCTCTCTTGGACATGTTAAACCTCTTTAACACCTTTTCCAAGTATAGACTTTGAGATAAACCAATTATTCTTTTCGTTCTATCTTTATAGATGCGAATCCCAAGAATATAGGTTGCCTCCCCGAAGTCTTTCATGGAGAATGTATTTGACAACCATACCTTTATAGTTGTCAATATACTTGTGTCATTACCCATCAACAGTATGTCATCCACATATAAGACAAGAAAAGTGATAGCACTGTCATTAACCTTCTTATATACACATGGCTCATCCTCATTTTTGATAAAACCAAAGGATTTAATGGCTTCATCAAAATGGATGTTCCAACTCCTCGAAGCTTTTTTCAACCCATAAATGGATCGCTTTAGCTTGCATACCTTGGAACCATCTTGGGATTCAAAACCCCTAGGTTGTTCCATGAAAATGTTTTCTTCAATGTATCCATTGAGAAAAGCTATTTTAACATCCATCTGCCAAATCTCATAATCATAGTATGCAGCTATTGCTAATAAAATCCTAATTGATTTAAGCATGGCAACAGGCGAGAAAGTCTCCTCACAGTCGATTCCTTGCCTTTGGCGAAACCCTTTCGCTACTAGCCTTGCTTTATAGGTCTTTACCTTTCCATCAGAACCAATTTTCTTCTTGAAAACCCAATTGTTCCCTATAGGTACAATACCTTCAGGTGGGTCAACAAGATCCCAAACTTGATTCTTATACATGGAATCAATTTCGGATTTCATAGCATCATCCATTTTGAAGAGTCTATATCTGATATAGCTTCTTCATAGGTAAGTGGATCATCTCCATGATTTACTTCTTCATGAGTAGACAACTCTTGTTCTTCTTCATGAAGAAAACCATATCTCACTGGTGGATGAGATACCCTGGTTGTTCTACGAGGAACAGCTGTAGATGTTTCATCAACGGGTATAGGTTGACTAGATGGATCTATATCCATCTGATCTGTTGGTTGGTCAGAATTCTCCAATTCTAACTCTATTTGCCTTCCTTTGCCTCCTTCTTGAACAAACTGTTGTTCAAGAAATGTGGCATCCCTACTTATCATAACCTTTTGTGAAGTAGGCAAATAAAAATAATATCCAAAACTATCTTTTGGATATCCAACAAATCAACCTTTTTCTGATCTGGTCTCCAATTTATCAGTGTTTAGCTTTTTAATATAAGCTGGACAACCCCAAATCTTAACATGCTTAAAACTTGGTTTTCTTCCATGCCATATCTCATAAGGTGTGGAAGAAACTGATTTTGATGGAATCCTATTCAGAATATACAAAGCTGATTCTAATGCAAATCCCCAAAAGAAGATTGGCATATCAGTATAGCTCATCATACTACGTACCATATCCAATAGGGTACGATTTCTCTTTTCAGATACACCATTCAACTGTGGCGTTCCTGGAGGAGTCAGCTGAGAAACAATGCCATGCTCTCTCAAGTATTCATCAAATTCAGTACTCAAATATTCACCTCCACGATCTGATCGAAGAGCTTTAATACTCTTTCCTGTTTGATTTTCTACTTCAGATTTAAATTCTTTAAACTTTTCAAAGGATTCATATTTGTATTTCATTAAATACAAATACCCAAACCTTGATTTATCATCAGTAAAGGTAATAAAATAATGAAAACCCCCTCTAGCCATTTCTCTAAAAGGACCACATACATCACTATGTATTAGCTCCAAAATATTTTCAGCTCTTAGCCCTTGTCCAACAAAGGGAGATCTAGTCATTTTGCCCTGAAGGCAAGATTCACAAGTTGGAGTAGGCTCAGAGCCCAATAAGGATAAAATCCCCATTTTCTCCAGTTTTGCAATCCTATCTTCTGCAACATGACATAACCTTAAGTGCCAAATATATTTTGAACTTGAGTTGGTTTTCACCATGGCATTGCATTCTTTTAGATCACTTGCATTCAATTTGAGTTTATCATTATTATCCAAATAATAAAGACCATCATTCATATAACCCAAACCAACATATTTATTTCCAAAATAAATATTGCAAACATCATCTATGAACTGAAATTCATAGCCATTTCTAGTCAAAATAGATATAGAAATGATGTTCTTAAAAGCATCAGGTACATATAAAATATTATCCAAACACAAAACATGTCCAAACATGTAAAAAGATTTAGATCCTATGGCTAAAGCTTCAACAGTTGAGCCATTGCCATTCCGGACTCTAATATCTTGAGAATGCAAGCTGCTACTGTTTGCTAGTTCCTGCATATCATTAGAAATGTGAGAACTGGCACCAGTATCTAAAACCCAAGCTGTAGATGAACTATGAGTATCATCAGAATCTAAATAACAAGATATGGACATACCTTCCGAAGGTGTATCCTTCTTGTCCTTCAGAGAAACAAGATACTCTGGGCAGTTCCTTTTCCAGTGCCCATCCTTTTGGTAGTGGAAACACTTTCCTTTGCCTCCATCAGCTTTAGTCTTCCTTTTTTGTTTAGCTATTTTCTTGGAAGGACCAAGAATCTGAGGTTTCTTTTTCTTATTGCCCTTCTTCTTGTTGGACTTTCCAGCAGAAGAAGATGCAACCAAAGCTACCTCTTTTCCTTTATTGCCTGGCATATTCTTTTGGGCAATAACCAGCATGTTGAGTAAACCAGCTAAGGTGCATTCCTGTTTAGTCATATGGAAATTTGTCATAAAATTCACAAAAGACTCAGGAAGGGACTGAAGGATCAAATCCATCTGTAGTTGGAAATCCATGTTCAAGTTAAAATGTTCCAACTGCTCAATCAGTCGAATCATTTTGTGGACATGATCCCCAATATTCTGTCCCTCAGACATCCTCATACGGAATAGCTATCTAGATATCTCATACCTAGCATTCCTACTGTGCTCACCATACAACTTTTGTAGGTGAAGGAGGATCTCACTCGCACTCTGCATGTTCTCATGTTGCTTCTGTAACTCATTGCTCATGGAAGCAAGCATGTAACACTTAGCTCTCATATCATGCTCCTTCCACTTGTCCAAAGTTTCATGTTCCTCTTGTGTGGCCTCTGGAGGTAAGGAACCAGGAACATTTGAATCTAGAACATATCCTATATGTTTAAGGTCCAGGACAAGTTTCAAATTTCTTAGCCAATCAGACAGATTAGGTCCTGTCAACCTATTGTGATCAAGTATGCTTGCAAGGATATTGGATGGTGGTGGTTGTTTTGTGCTCATTTTTATCAGAAAATTAACTGCATAAAATAATCAGATTAATTAGTAAATGTATCATGTAATTAACCAAAATGATTATAGTCTTTTAATCAAATTGGTCCTCCCACTAACTTAGCGAATCCTACACTTCCAAAGTAGAAAACGGAAATCCTAGTTGGATGGATTTCTAGTGGGTGATTGAATTCTTATAATTCTATTGATCATCCTCAGGTACATCCATTATTGGAATTACAATAAACTATAAGTGAGCAACTCCTTGCCCATCACATCTCATGTGAGGTTTAATCCTTTACCTAGCCCCTAATGCTCAAAATCTCATGTACATCCATTATTGACTTATCTCGCATTAATTAAGTTGATCCCATTGAGCCAGTAATTATGCAAATAATTTTAATGTCCTCAGGTACATTCAATATTGGCCACTAAACCATTTACATATTTACAACATCTCATGCTTAACAATTATTCTTAAGAAAATCTCTTAAATTAATTGCATCTCATGCAACTACTTAAAATTTCTTAAAATAATTGCCCCAATGGAGGGCCTATGTTATAATTACTTTAATTATAGCATTTCCAACTTAATCATTTGTTTGGAAGATTTTATAGTCATTCTAATTACTATTAAGGTCTCACTTTGCACATTATCCAATCAGCATGCATATATCATATAATTGCATACATTCCCATACATCTCATGCATTCATGGATAAGCAGTAAATATGGTATGATCATGGACTTTCAAAGGGATTCAATTTTGAGCCACCAAGAATTGAATCAGGGCATTCCTAGGTGCATTTCATTCATTCATTCATTTTACAAGAATTGCTGAAGGAGTACATAATCAACACTTGATCTTGAATTCCTCTCACTGGTCCCACCAATGCTCTTGACCTCCTTGAACTTCTTGCAATCCAATATTACATGGTAATCCTTGGCATACCAAGGCGAATTTACAATAACTTAAATAAATGAAATTACAACCCAAAAATTATTACAAACTTAATAATACATGCCCAAAATAAATTAAAATAAATTAATTAATTTGCAATCCCAAAGAAACATAAAAGAAATAAATCCAATCACATTGGTCTTTTATAGTCCATGATCATCCATCATGCATATCACTATTTAACAATTAAATAAAACATACATACTTAAATTAAATTGAATATCTCATATTCAACTTAAAAACCAGATTTGAATATGATTCAAATAAATTTAAAAATTCGGATTTGAATCTCATTCAAACAAATTTAAAAATTCATATTTGAATCACCTTCAAGCAACTTTAAAAATTTAGATTTGAATCACATTCAAACATTTTTTAAAAAATCAGATTTGAATCACATTCAAACATTTTTTAAAAAATCAGATCTGAATTTTATTCAATCAATTTAAAAAAAAATTAGATTTAAATATGATTCAAACCACTTTAAAAATTCAGATTTGAATCACATTCAAACAACTTTTAAAATTCAGATTTGAATCACATTCAAATAATTTTTAAAATTCTAATTTAAATCATAATTTAATTGTGTGACTAAAATTACTAATTAAACACTTTAATTAGTCAAAGAATAGGCCTTAGATCATATAACAATTGCATAATTAAAAGCCAAACCTTGAACCACCCATGGTAGCCAAACCATGTGCACCATTGATGGTCTTTTTTTAAGTATGCCGCCACCTTGCTTTGCAACCAGCAATGATCTTTTGATCTCATGATCAAACACACAATTAAATCATATAATCAACAATCTAAATGGCAAATATAGTGGCTCTGATACCAATTGTAGGAACGGAAGCGTGAAAAACACAAGTTTATACCATTGAATTCAAAAATTTTCACCTAGGGTCACATGCACCATGCAAGATTTATTTTTACCTACTTGATTTCAATGATAAACAACATATCAAAACTCTTTTAATATGTTTTTGGATCTGTATTTGCTATTTAAGATTTTAAAATTAATCTAATTAATTTTAGAACCCTAGATTAAATCAAGAACGATTACACTAACCTCTTGATGCACTACAGTGTGTCTGTGCCTTTGATATTCGTCTTCAGGACACCAGATGTTGTCCCTCTAGCTTGTCCACACCAAGAACACCTATGGAAGCCCTTGAACAGCTTCTAAAGCCTTTTCTATTAATTATAAATTCAAGTTCTTCCTTTTAAGAGATTAGAGATGTAAACAGGACACTATAAATAATTTCTAGTGTTCTTAATTCAAGAGATTGATGGCTAATCTCTTTGAATTGATGAGAGATGAAGAAGAATAGATGAAAAGCCTCAAAGTGGCGTGACAAAGGAGAGGAGTGGCTGCTAGTTGCTTTTCTTTTCATAACAATACTTAAATAGCTAGGTTAACACATTAAACCCTTGTCACATGTCACCCTTTGATTAACTCTAGGTTTAAGTGACCCAATCATATTGTGCCAAGTGTCAAACCTATATTTAATCTTGATTTTAATCATCTTACATGATTAAAAAATATTTGGCAAGCTTATGTGTAATCCCATGTGTCACCATCTCATGGTGCCACGTGTCACACTGTGAAATGACCAAAATGCCCTTATGTCTTAATTTTGAGTTCTTAACCCAAAATAATTATTTTTCTTCTTCTAATTAATTTATATCAAATATAAATTAATTAATTAATCTCTATTAATTAATTTCTCATTAATTAAATTTATATTTAAACACTTTAAATATAAATTTAATTTATACTACACATCCAATAATCTAAATTTGGTTTCAAGTCATGCTAGGGACTTTGCAATTTAATTGCAAACCAAACTTATTTAATTAATCAATTAAACTCTTTAATTAATTAATTAAATCATATTTAAATAGGTGATAACTTGTGTATGTGTGTGACTTACTAGGCTCATCACTAATTGGCAATGAGACATGATATCAACTCTTAATATCATCAGAACTCTTTCTTACCATAAATGATTTCTCTAAATCATTTTATGAACCTCATAGACCATGGTTAACACCTAGCATAGCATGCCATGGCCACCCAATTAGTAATAAGGTTTACCTTAAATGAACCTATAATCATATGTTACCATGCACTAGAATCTCTCTGTTACAAAATCCCAACTCAAGCTGGAGTCATGGTTTATGTCAAACTCCATTTGCTATGAATATTATGTTCTCTTTTAATTCCAGTTCTTGATTAAAAAGATTTTCTCATCAGAAACTCTTTTCTGAATAAATCTATCTGTCCTGGCTAGGAACTTGAAACATCAAGAACAATTAAATGAACATAGGATTTTATCTCTATTTACTTAGAGGAACATATTCCATCTTGATCAACACCTACCTCCATATATAACTAGTAGGAGCCAACAGATGCCCATATACCCATACACAGTATAAATATGAAAGCAGTATCAAACTCAAACTACCTATATACAAGATAACTGTGCTATCTCAGGTCTAAAGATTATATGCACTGATATGATTTATGACAAAACATTGACAAGCGTAAACTCCATGTGCTTGTCATAAGTGTCACTGGTTCGGCCTACTTATCATTTATAAGTGCCTATCATGTTTGTTATATGGCATGAGACTCACCATTCCATCTTATTTATATCTCGTATAAATAACTTGGTAACAAACATGAATACAATCTTTCTGGATAAGTCATGTCCTTATTATGAAGTATCCTCGATTGTGAACCTATTTATGATACTTTGTGCTAGAAATATTGTCACTCATATTCTTAACAACTTAAGAATAATATTTCTAACAAAATATCAATGGATCTTTTCTATTACTGTAACACCCTCCCAGAACTAATTCGTACATCCCATCTGCTCCGTGATCGGCGGTCGGTCCGGACAGCTAGAACGTCCGGAAAAATATTTAAACTAAAGTCAGGAACCAAAATTAACTCAAATATTAATAAGAAAAATTTAATAAAAATTTTAGAAATAAAATACAACCAAGTAAAACAAGCCGGTGCCCAAGCGATGGGTAACCGGAGGGAAGTTGCGGTTCTCGCAACGAGGAGCCCTAGACCTGGGGGAAAAATTATAAAATAATTTTTGGGACTCCAGAGAAGGGTTATTAAGGTTTCCATGGCATTAGAATGCCAAGAAAATACCTAGAAAAATTTTTCAATCGGTACAGACAATTTTGACCCGTTAAGCCAAACGGAGGGCATTTTGGTCATTTCGCCTTCAGAGGTGATTTTTGGCCGACTTGTCCAGTTAAGTAAATAATTATTATGACCCAAAATATGAATAAATATTGCTAAAAATTAAATTGAAATGTGGTAGAAAAGAAAAATGAAATAAAAAGCCAATTTTGACATAATGTGATGTCATTAACATACCCCCAACCAATCAAAATTTGACAAGCCTTCTTAAACCACTTAAAAGAGTCAAAATGAAGACCAAAATCACTAAAATTTCCAGCAGCCCTCACCTTCACAAAGAGCTCACCCGTAGCTCTCAAATCCCATAGCCAAACTTCCATTGATTTTCAACCAAAGCTTACTTTCTTCCTTCATTTCACCACTAAACCCTAACCCCTTTCATTAAACCTTGACCATATCACTTGGAGAAGCTCTTGGCAGCCAAGAAGAAGAAGGAAAGTGAGGTTTAGAAGCTTGGAAAAATCTGCCCTAAGTGAGGTAAGTGCATATATGAAGTTTAAAACTCATTAGTTCCATGATCTATGCTTGCAATGAATGAAAAATTGTGAAATAATGAAACAAATCCATGTGTATCTCTACCAAGAATTTAGGCAGCCCTATGGGAGATTGAGGTTGATTGTTTGATAAGCTTAGAATGGTTGGAAATCATGGTTAAAGTATTAACATGCATGGAGACTTAAGTAAGTATGTTAATCAAAGTGTATGAGTAAATTTAGTTGAACATTAGGGTTTAGGATGGTGAAATTGTGAATTAGCCTTGGAAATGGTTAGAGGACTTTTTAATGGTCAATTAGTGACCATTTTAGGTAGGTTGACCCTAATTAGAACTGAAAAATGGGATGGAAAGGTGAAGGTATAAACTGCCCTATGGACAGCAGCATAGGGACTGAAATTTCAGTCCCTTTGCACTGCCATAACTTGGGCAGTGGTAGTCCAATTGGTGTTTGGCCATTTGGACATGAAACTAGGCTTATAATGGCACATTTTTGCTGAAGAAAGCATGCCCAAAAGACCAAAGCAAAAGGGTCAAAACCCAGCCACAATCCGGAACCCTGAAACTGAATTCTGCAGAATTTGCCAAATGAACAGTAACTGTTCATTTGGCCATAAGTCACTGTAGATTTGGTCAATTGGTCTGAAATTTTTACACCAACAAGCTAAGACATAGACAAACAACTTTCATGAAGGAACCTACCCCAAATTATGGCCAGAACCCATTCAACCAAGTGACTCAAGTCACTGTTCATGCACTGTAGATATGGTAAAATTCTGCAGACTGCATATCCGGGCAGCTTGGGATTTTGAGCCATATCTGGAGCTACAAAACTCCAAATGGAGTGATTCAAAAAAGGAAATTCAACTAGACAAAATAAGGAACAACTTTCATGTTTTACATTTCTTCAAATTCCAACAGTAACAGTATCCAATGGAACAGTGAAGTTAGGGCACCAAAACTGAAATTTTCTGCTAGTGTGGGTTACACTTTGAAATTGCAAAAACACTTAATGCCAACAAGTTTTAAACACCAAATGTGGTATGTTGGGAGTGCCAAAGTTGATGTACACATTTTTATGCTAAAAGTCAACATTTTTGTTGACCAATGATGAATAGTAACACAAAAAAGTTGAAATTCACAAATTGACGGTTAAGAGTTTCAAATGCCCTAGTATACCTAACAAGATTGGTTTGGATAGTTTGGCATGCCAATAGGGTTCGATTAGCGATCGCACATGGCAAAAATGCCATTCTGTGATTTCATGGCTTTTAGCCATTCGACTTTGCATTGAGACTTGGCCTTGTGCCCGATATCATTTACGACTTGTTAGCCGCTCGCTGCACACCGGAGATGCATATGTGACCGATGGTGTGACGGCCCGAGGTACTAGGTACCCAAAGGCTGCCACCCGTTATCCATCCGATGCCTAGTGTAGGTTACTTGGGGCAACCAAATGAATAAAAGTGAACAAAGTTAATGAATTAATGAATATACCAAGATCAAACAAAGAAAGCATACACATTGTATACACATTTATTTTTTTGCTATTTTCTTCTATTATATTATTGCACCACTAAGCATTATTGCTTAGCGCGTTGCTTTTGCCACGCGTAGTTACTGGAGATCCCGATCGTGAGCCCAGTAGACCACAGGTAGGTGAGTCCATCCGATTACGCTCGATGTCCGTGTCACCTCACTACTGCGATTGCATCGGTAGGGCACTAGATGCCATTTTGTCATCTTGTAATTAACTTTTTATTTTCTCATATGTATTTAGGATTTATGTAATGTATTTTGAGGTTCATGTAAATAATAAAGATTTATGGTTATGTATGGTGTTAATTTGAGTATTTAATGGTTGTTTATATATGAGAACCCTGAGAAAGGGATGTTTTGAAAAATGAAAAGGTTGTTGAGACCTGAAATTGACAAATTACTGAGATATTGATATTGAGTTTTATTGATGATATTGAAGTAGAGAATGAATGAAATTGTATATTGGAAGTGTTTTTAACAGGTTCCGAAGAACTGTTTTCTCCATTTTTAGCCGGTACTCCGCCGGATTTTCCTTAAAATCTTCGGAACCTCAAATGAAATAATACTTTTGATAAATGGTTAAAATAAATCATATTTCATAAATTAATTTCAAAAGCATGACACAAATTAAGTAAGGTATATTAGAGTGTGCCAGTACACCGTGTGGCATTACTTATTCGGGTATCTTGTACGAGTAAGGGGTGTCACATTTAGTGGTATCAGAGCACGGTTTAGGCGTTTCTGGGCCTAGATTGAGTCCATACCATGCATTGCATTTGTAAGAGTCGAGGTGACACTAACGCAGATCTGTTTATCTTTCTTATTTTAAATAGGATATGGATCCTTCATCTCAAAGAGCCGTTGAGGAGGAAGTGGAGAGTCATGCTCCACTGCGGCGGTGAGACTGGGGCATGAGAGAATGCGCTCGCCAGCTCAAGCAGAGCCTACTCAGCCTCCACAGGCCATGTTCCAACAAATGGCCGACTTCTTTAGGCAGATGGCTGGGGTAATGCCAGCACCACCACCACCACCACCACCAGCTCCACAGCAGAAGTCACACCTGGAAAGGTTAAGAAAATTTGGGGCAGTGGATTTCTATGGCAAGAGAGAAGATGACTGCATTGCGGTAGAATTGGTTGAGCAGAGCAGGCGAGTACTAAAACAACTTCACCGCACTCCAGAGCAAAACCCGAAGTCGCCATCTCTTTCTTGCAAGACGATGCTTATGAGTGGTGGGACAACGTGTCCGATGAAGTGCGGCGAAGTCAGAACTTGGGATTTCTTTCTCTCAGAATTCAAGAAGAAGTATGTGGGTACTGTATACCTAGAAGAGAGAAGAAGGGAATTTATTAACCTGAGGCAGAGACAGTTGTCAAGGAATTCGTCCGATTAAGCCGCTACGGAAGGGAGATAGTCCCAAATGAAGCTGAAAGATGCAAGAGATTTGAAGAGGGACTAAATGACAATATTAAGATCCAGCTCACAGCCTTGGGAATCACAGAATTTACCAAGTTAGTGGAAGCTGCAATAAAGGTGGAAAAAGTAAGAATTAGTGAGTGGACTAGAAGGGAGAGAGCGAGAAGAGGGGCCGGGTCGGTCTAGTTCGGCTCTGCATCGGGGAAGAAGTTCAAGGGTCCTCCCGCACGAGTTGGGTCAGCCACGGGGCGGAGTCGGTCTCGAGGGCCCAGCCACGATTCACCCCTAGGAGAGGTCGGTCCACACCATCGGTGGGCAGCTCTCCGAGGATGATGGGGTTCGAGGACCAGCCCGGCATCTTACGCATGTCCACACCGAGAAATGGCATAAGGAGTGTTGGAGAATGACGGTGCTTGCTTGAGGTGTGGGTCAACAGAGCATCGGTTGAGAAACGTCCACGCAGAACCATTACACTGCTCCAACACAAGCGAGCAGGACACGCTCTGCACCACCAAGGGGTAGAAGGTCCGTAAATCTGGTTGTGGGACCATCTCGAGGCTCGCATCGAGCCAAAGAAGAGGCCGGATAACGGACCACCGCGTAAATTATGCCTTGAGAGCTCGGGAGGAGCAAGATGCCGGGCGTCATCGAGTGCGTTCTTCCTCTACACTACACTGTGCATGCATTGGTGGATCCAGATCCACTCATTCATACATCTGCATCAATCTACCCGTAGAAAGGGGATCTTGGTAGGGGAAAGTGACCAAGACATTCTGGTCACTAATCCATTGGGTCACAGTGTGGTAGTGAACAATGGATACAAGGGTTGCCCGTTAAGAATTCAGGGGTATGAATTCTTGGCAGACCTGATTGAGTTACCCTTCCATGAGTTTGACGTGATTTTGGGAATGGGTGGTTGTCACGTCATCGTGCAATAGTTGATTGCAAATTGAAGAGGATTTCTCTAAAAACTTGAGAGGGTAATGAGATCACGGTTGTGGGGAAAGGGCAGATTTCTTGTCCAATGTCATCTCACCATCGTTGCAAGAAGAATGATGAGAAAAGGTGAAGCCTACCTAGCACATGTGGTGGATACTAGGCGAGCTAAGCCAAACTGAGTGACATACCCACAGTGAGAGACTTCCCAGGTATTTCTGAAGAGTTACAGTTTGCCACGAGAAAGGGAAGTCGAATTTGCTATTGAGACAACTGCCGATCAAAGACCCATTTCCATTGCTCCTTATAGGATGGCACCCATCGAATTGAGGAGTTGAAAACTCGGTTGCAAGAGTTGCTTGATAAGGGTTCATACGCTGATGTGTCACCATGGGGAGCTCCAGTCTTTGTTTGTAAAGAAGAAGGATGGGACTTTGAGGCTATGTATTGATTCTGGCGGTTGAATAAAGTGGTATGAAGAACAAGTATCTGTTGCCTAGAATTGATGATCTGTTTGATCGGTGAAGGAGCAGGAGTATTTTCTAAGATTGATCTCGCATCGTATCATCACTAAGGGTGAAAGATGTAGATGTGCCCAAGATCGCATTCAGACCCGGTATGGGCATTATGAGTTTCTGGTGATGCCCTTTGGCCTAACAAATGCACCAGCGGCGTTCATGGACCTTATGAACCGTATCTTCCATCCATACCTAGATCGGTTCGTAGTGGTTTTTATTGATGACATTCTGGTGTACTCCAAGACCAGGGAAGAACATGATGAACATTTGAGTATTGTTCTGCAAACCCTGCGGGAAAAGAAGCTGTATGCTAAGTTGTCCAAGTGTGACTTTTGGCTGGATGAGATTGCATTCCTTGGACACATAGTGTCAGCTGATGGGATTAGGGTGGATCCCAAGAAAATAGAAGCAGTGATGGAATGGAAGCCTCCCAGAAACACAACTGAGGTCAGAAGCTTCTTGGGGCTAGCTGGGTATTACAGAAGATTTGTGAAGGGATTTTCCCTAATAGCTGCTCCAATGACCAAGTTGTTACACAAGAATGTCAGATTTGACTGGAATGACAAGTGTCAGACCAGTTTTGAGAAGTTGAAGGCTATGTTGACAGAGGCACCAGTGTTAACACAGCCAGTGTTAACACAGCCAGTGTCAGGAAAAGACTTTGTGGTCTACAGTGATGCCTCTCATAATGGGTTAGGGTGTGTGTTGATGTAAGAGGGGAAAGTGATTGCTTTTATGCCCGATTATGTGATATCATGGCTTTTTAGCCATACTGACTGCATACGTGGTTGACGTTCTACGTCCCATGGTATGACGGCTCGAGGCACCGTGGTGTCCAGTGCCAACGACCCGTTATCCAGTTTAGTCAGCCTGTCGTAGGTTACTTAGGCAGTGTAATTTATTGAAATAAATTAAGACTATTAGTTATTAAAAATATTAGAAAACAAATAAATGAGTTAATAAGACTTCAAAGAATTAGTTAGAATTATGAAATGATCCAAACCACATAAAAATTGTTAAGTAAAATGACAAAAGAGTTGCAAAAATAGGTATAACTTAACTAAATATTTTAAATGTAACTTCTATTGCCATATAAATATAATCTGAGTATTTTCATTAATTCTGTATGTTGTACATTATCACTGTGAATTTTGGAATTAAACGCTTCCAAAGCGAAACAAATGAGAACAAAAGATAATTAATATTAGACACATTGTATTAAATTAAATTGATTCTTAAATATTCAAATTATGCTTCTTTCTTTCTTTATTTGTATATTTTATTTTCTTGTTATATTATTGCACCACTAAGCAGCAATGCTTAGCGCGATGGATTTGTTCCCTCGCGCAGGTACTTTGACTAAGATCTTTTTGGAGTCCAGATCTGCAGAAGTGGCTGGAGTATTCAAGGTTGTCACCTCCTCAGCAATGCATGTAGATAGGGCCCATATAGATCATATTTTGTATTTAGTATAAAATGCTAGATATTGTATTATAATATAGATTATGAGCAGGTAATTAATAGAAATGTAATGTAATTTAATAAATTAGCTTTTTCATATGTAATTAATTTATATATCATGTAAATTATGAAATTATGTAAATTAAAGAAATTTGAAAATTTTACTTATGTGATTTGAGCATGAATGAGATTGTATGGATTCGAAGACAGATTTGAAATATATAGATAATGCATGGAAATGAATATGAAATTGAGATATATGAATGAGATGTGAATTATGAGATGGTTATGAAATAATTGATGAGATTTTATTTGTAAAATATTATTGAAACTTTCAAACAGGTAAATAGTAAATTACGTCAACTGGTAATAAAATAGGGGAAACTCTGCTGGCTTCTCCGTCGAAGAATAATTAATATTAAAATATAACGAGATCAAAATATGAAAGGAATAAAGTAAGATAAGATAGGGTGCTCCGGCACTGAATGTAGCACACTTTGCTCGGCTACACTGTAGTCGGGTGAGGGGTGTTACATTTAGTGGTATCATAGCACGGTTTAGGCGTTTCTGGACCTAGATAGACTGCATATCATGCATTGCATTCATAAGAGTCGAGGTGACACTATTGCAGATCTGTATTTCCCGTTTATTTTAGGTTAGGGTATGGAATAAGAGAATGAAGAGACAATGAGATAGCGAATGGAGATGAGAAGGAGACTGTATTTAAGATGAAAAAGGATGAGTACGTAATTGTTTGAGGATGAGATTGAGACTAAGGAGAAAGTGAAGTAGGATAACACAGAAAGATGAAGAAATAAAGAGGTAGTAGCTCCTCGGCTATTTACACCCAGTAAATTTCGAGGACGAAATTTAAATTAGAGGGGAAGAGTTGTAACACCCTCCCGGTACCAACTCCGTACATTCTACTGTTCCGGTGACCGGTGTTGGTCCGGACAGCTAGAACGTCCGGAAAAATATTTAAACTGAAGTCAAGAACCAAAATTAACTCAAATATTAATAAGAAAAATTTAGGAAAAATTTTTGAAATAAAATACAACCAAGTCAAATGAGCCGGTGCCCAAGCGATGGGTAATCCAGAGGGAAGTTGCGGTTCTCGCAACGAGGAGCCCTAGACCCGGGAAAAAATTCATAAAATAATTTTTGGGACTCCAGAGAAGGGTCATTGAGGTTCCTATGGCATTAGAATGCCAAGAAAATATTTAGAAAAATTTTTCAATCAGTACAGACAATTTTGAACCGTTAAGCCAAACGGAGGGCATTTTGGTCATTTCGCCTTCAGAGGTGGTTTTTGGCCGACTTATCCAGTTAAGTAAATAATTAATATGATATAAAATATGAAGAAACATTACCAAAAATTAAATTGAAATTGAGTAGTGATGAAAAGAAAAGAAAATGAGGAAAAAGGCTCATTTATGACATATGATGATGTCATCTAAAAAGCCACCACCAATCACATGTAAACAACCCTTTAATTAATCAATAAAAGAGACAAAGAAAGACCAAAAAATTCTGCTCTTCTTCTTCTTCATCCTCAAAAACGTGACCTCTCCCCATCTCCCTCCATTGATTTCCAATCCAAAGCTCCATTTCCCTCTCCATTTCACCCTAAAACCCTAGAGACCTTTCACAAAAATTTGTCCTTGCACCTTGCAAAATCTTTTGGCAGCCAAGAAGAAGAAAGAAAGTGAAGTTTGGGTCTTGGAAAAATCTGCCTACAAGAGGTTAGTGCACCTATCTACTTAAAACTCTTTAATTTCATGATTAGGGACTTGAATTTAGTAAGGAATTGTAACTAAAATGAATAAAAACTATGTGTATGTATGCCATAAATTTCGGCTGCCCTAAGGAAGGAACAAAGGTGGAGTGTTTTTGATCGTTTTAATGGACTTAGAATGAATTAAAGATTATAGTTAAGGTGTATATACACATATATAATGAATGAAAGTGTTTAACTAGGTGTATGGGTGAATTGAAATGGAAACTAGGGTTTTGAGAAGTGAAAA
The DNA here is from genome assembly GCF_030052815.1 of Hevea brasiliensis. Classification (NCBI taxonomy): domain Eukaryota; kingdom Viridiplantae; phylum Streptophyta; class Magnoliopsida; order Malpighiales; family Euphorbiaceae; genus Hevea; species Hevea brasiliensis. The sequence goes on along the minus strand of NC_079508.1, from coordinate 7,348,409 downwards.
TTTGACTTGGCTTAGGAAATTATTAGAGAACATTTTAATGGTCAATTAGTGACCATTTTAAGTAAGTTGAACACAATTTGGACTGAAATATAGCATGGCAAAGGGAATGTGTAGGCTGCCTAGGGACAGTAGCAGGGTGACTGAAATTTCAGTCCACTTGGACTGCAATATCTTGGGCTGTGTTGGTCCAATTGGTGTTTGGCTAATTGGACATGAAACTAGGCTTATAATGGCACATTTTTGCTGAAGAAACCATGCCCAAAAGACCAAAGCAAGAGGACCAAAAGTTGGCCCCAATCCGGATACCCTGCAACAGCACCTGCAGAAATGACCAAATGAACAGTAACTGTTCATTTGGCCATAACTCACTGTAGATATGGTCAATTGACCTGAAATTTTTATAGCAACAAGATAAGATATAGAAAAACAACTTTCATGAAGAAACCTACCCGAAATTATGACCAGAACCTAACCAAAATCTCAGTCACAGTCACTGTTCATGGTACTGTTGATTTGGTAAATTCTGCAGAATTGAAATCCGGCCAGCTGTGGTTTTTGGACCATATCTGGAGCTACAAAACTCCAAATGGAGTGATTCAAAAAAGGAAATTCAATTAGACAAAGTAAGGAACAACTTTCATGTTTACCATTTCCTCAAATTCCCACTGCAACAGTGCTTAATGGAACAGTAAAGTTAAGCTTCAAAAACTGAAAATTCTGCTCTCTTGTGTTAAGCTTAGAAATGGTGATGGTAATCAATTCCAACAAGTTTTAAATGTAAAATGTGGTGCATTGGGAGTGTTAAAACCAATGTACCTATTTTCTATCCAAAAGTCAACATTTTTGTTGACCAATGAAGTGAATAGTGACACCAAACTTGAAATTCAAAGTTTAAAATTTAGAAATGCATCTAGGGGACTTTAAATTGCAATTGGCAATTAATACTAGCAAATATAAAACTCAAAATATGGGATCTTGGTGTAATTAGAATTAATATATCCATTAAGTATAAAAAAAGTCAACATTTTGGTTGACTAGTAGGTGAATAGTAATCAAAATGATTAGTAAATTAAGATGAAAACCTAGAACCAATTCTAAGCTTAAATGCTTAGAATTGTATGACAAATGTAGGCTATGCATCCTAGTCAAAATTGTTAAAAAGAAATTAAGGCCATAAATTTAAAATCCATTAAATATTCATGGATTACTTGAATTATGAAAAATAAGTCACCTAATTGATGTGAATAGATAGCTAGGGCTTATATGCCCATCACAAACGGAATTCATGAAATATTAATAATTCAACTTGAAATATAAAATTTGTAATTACATAAGTAGATTCTTGAATGTATAAATGAGAAAAGGGAAAATGTTTTGAATACAATGGTACATGTGAACCATTGTTTAGAATTGTGATTAATATGAATAACATAATGAATGAATAAATGAACCATATTAATGTATGAATGAGACATTAGTTCTCATTATTGTAGAGAGGAGAAGTATTTTAAGTACAATGGTATAAAAGGATAATTGATGTGAATTGTGATCATATAAATGATCAAATGAATGTATGAATTATAATTGAAATTTATCATGAAATAATGAAGTCATAAAACACAATATATTAATATTTAATGATATTATGTGCCCATGTATTGCCTAGACATGTGTGTCAGAATGGATAGTTTGGCATGCCAATAGGGTATTGTTTTAGCAGTACTGGGAAAGGCTTTATGCCTGTATTCATGGCTTTATGCCCGTATTCATGGCTTTTATGCTCGTATTCATGGCTTTTATGCCCGATTATGTGATATCATGGCTTTTTAGCCATACTGACTGCATACGTGGTTGACGTTCTGCGTCCCATGGTATGACGGCCCGAGGCACCGCGGTGTCCAGTGCCAATGACCCGTTATCGAGTTTAGTCAGCCTGTCGTAGGTTACTTAGGCAGTGTAATTTATTGAAATAAATTAAGACTATTAGTAATTAAAAATATTAGAAATCAAATAAATGAGTTAATAAGACTTCAAAGAATTAGTTAGAATTATGAAATGATCCAAACCACATAAAAATTGTTAAGTAAAATGACAAAAGAGTTGCAAAAATAGGTATAACTTAACTAAATATTTTAAATGTACCTTCTATTGCCATAAAAATATAATCTGAGTATTTCCATTAATTCTGTATGTTGTACATTATCACTGTGAAATTTGGAATTAAACGCTTCCAAAGCGAAACAAATGAGAACAAAAGATAATTAATATTAGACACATTATATTAAATTAAATTGATTCTTAAATATTCAAATTATGCTTCTTTCTTTCTTTATTTGTATATTTTATTTTCTTGTTATATTATTGCACCACTAAGCAGCAATTCTTAGCGCGATGGATTTGTTCCCTCGCGCAGGTACTTTGACTAAGATCTTTTTGGATTCCAGATCTGCAGAAGTGGCTGGAGTATTCAAGGTTGTCACCTCCTCAGCAATGCATGTAGATAGGGCCCATATAGATCATATTTTGTATTTAGTATAAAATGCTAGATATTGTATTATAATATAGATTATGAGCAGGTAATTAATAGAAATGTAATGTAATTTAATAAATTAGCTTTTTCATATGTAATTAATTTATATATCATGTAAATTATGAAATTATGTAAATTAAGGAAATTTGAAAATTTTACTTATGTGATTTGAGCATGAATGAGATTGTATGGATTCGAAGACAGATTTGAAATATATAGATAATGCATGGAAATGAATATGAAATTGAGATATATGAATGAGATGTGAATTATGAGATGGTTATGAAATAATTGATGAGATTTTATTTGTAAAATATTATTGAAACTTTCAAACAGGTAAATAGTAAATTACGTCAACTGGTAATAAAATAGGGGAAACTCTGCTGGCTTCTCCGTCGAAGAATAATTAATATTAAAATATAACGAGATCAAAATATGAAAGGAATAAAGTAAGATAAGATAAGGTGCTCCGGCACCGAATGTAGCACACTTTGCTCGGCTACACTGTAGTCGGGTGAGGGGTGTTACACTGCCAGCAGGATGGGCACTGGAAAAGAAACTGCCCAGAGTATCTTGCTTCTCTGAAGGACAATAAGGATACACCTTCGAAAGGTATGTCCATATCTTGTTATTTAGATTCTGATGATACTCATAGTTCATCTACAACTTGGGTTTTAGATACTAGTGCCAGTTCTCACATTTCTTATGATATGTAGGACTAGCAAAAAGTAGCAGCTTACATTCTTGAGATGTTATACTCCGGATTCGCGATGGCTCAACTATTGAAGCTTTAGCCATAGGATCTAAATCTTTTTACATATCTGGACATGTTTTATGTTTGGATAATATTTTATACGTACCTGATGCTCTTAAGAACATCATTTATATATCTAGTTTGACTAGAAATGGCTATGAATTTCAGCTCACAGATGATGTTTGCAATATTTATTTTGGAAATAAATATGTTGGCTCAGGTTATATGAATGATGGTCTTTATTATTTGGACAATAATGACAAACACAAATTGAATGCAAATGATCTAAATGAATGCAATCCCATGGTGAAAATCAAGTCAAGTTCAAAATATATTTGACACTTAAGATTAAGTCATGTTGCAGAAAATAGGATTGCAAAACTGGAGAAAATGGGGATTCTATCCTCATTGAGTTCTGAGCCTACTCCAACTTATGAATCTTGCCTTCAGGGCAAAATGACTAGATCACCCTTTGTTAGACAAGGGCTAAGAGCTGAAAATATTTTGGAGCTAATACATAGTGACTGTAACACCCCTATGTTCGGTAGTGCGTTCTACTATTTCGGTGACCAGTGTTGTCCAGACAGCTAGGATGCCTAGAACTACACTTAGATATGGATGAGGAGACATAAAATAATGAAATACAAGAAAAACAAAAAAAAATAATATCAATGAAATGTAACCAAGTTAAATGAGCCGAGAACCCTAGCGATCACCAGGAAGTTGCGGCATGGACCGTTGACTAGCCCTGGACCACGGGGAACCCTGAAATTTATTTTTAAGACATAATTAAAGACCTATTGAAGTATAAATATCTTTAGAAATATCAAAGAAAAATTAATTACTTAGTACAAAGAAAAACGGGAAATCGAGAAAACGACAAAACTCGGTGTTGCTGAAAAATCGTGAATGCAATCCGAACAGGGGCATTGTGGTCAATTGACACTCCGAGTTGTCTTTTGACCTAAATTTCCATTAAAAATAAATGATATTACACTTGAAAATTTTCATGAAAAATTAAATTGGTGGTACATAGTTTAAATAGCAAAAGATAGGAGTTAAATGTGGGAATTTGGAAATTGAGAATAAAACAAATATTACATCCTTACTTAGTGCTCCACTAACACCCCTAAAGTGGACATTTAATCACCATGTGTGTCACACCTTACCCCTCTGTAAGGCATAACATGATCCCATAGAATAGCTAATGAACTACCGAACTTCACCTACCGATAATTCATTAAGTACACTACAAGGATTTTAAAACTATTTTCTTGCATTTTGGAAGTGGTGAGCATTTTTGTAGGAATTAAAATCATTTATTCAAAGCTTATAAACTAGTAAAAATTTTTGTCCATTTTAATTTTACCTCAAATTTTATAAAAATTTTGACAGAGTTTCGTTTATATTTGGAGAAAACAGTTCTTCAAATACTTGAGAAAAACACTTCCAAAAATTTTTCACAACTCCCAACCACCAAATAATTTCAAGTCAACTCAATTCAATCCACTTCAAAAATAATTCTACAATTCAATCAAAGTTTATCATCTCAAAATTTTTAATAACTTCATTTACAGTGCATAAAGTATCAAATTCACAAACTACAAATCTTAATTTATAAAAAGAAGTTCCAAAAATAATATTATTACAATTTATTATGTAACTTCTCACTTTACATTGATACTTATGACATTACAGTATTTACATCAAAATAACCACAAGGGTATAAAACAACACCCGTACAAAAGGGATCAAGAAGTTCTTGTCAATCCCGCAGCTCACTCTGTTGCTTTCTCCTTGCTCTTATCTGCGACAGTAAATTAAACTATCGCTGAGTATAAAAATACTCAGTGGTGCACAATAAAAATTTGAAATACAATACATAAATCATTCATTGCCAAAACACAATTTAAATATTTCTCAATCACATTTCACAAATTATCAAAGCTCATAATAAAACAATTTAGTCAAATAATTTAAGAAACACAGTGTTGCCAATTCATACACAACTTAAGCCATGACACAAAATTTCTTATCAATGCCGCGTTGTACACCACGACAAAGCAATCTACAACCCCACAAATCGAAATCAATGAGGGAGGTGGCTAGCTAGCTAATGAGTACTCATCCGATCTACAACCTCAACTGGTAACCAAAGAGGGAGGAAAGATAACCGATCTCACCCCATAAATGGAGGAGGAATAATAAGATACTATCATGCTAAGTGTGAATCAAAATCAATTTCAAACATTTTATTCAAATGATTCGTGAGAAATCCAATAAATTTCCAAAGTCATAATTTCATTCACAAGATGGCAACACAATTCATAATTAACTTCAAATTTTCATAAATCACACTAAATCAATTTTTCAATGACAAAAGGCTCAAATAAGGTTTATTGTGCACAAACCTGACGTGAGTGGCCTCTAAGCCTTGACTCAGTCTATCCGAGCTTCCAAGTCTTTTTCAGCTGAAACACACAGTTTCACAGTGTTTTAGTACCATAACTTAGCATAAATCCAAAAATAAATTTAACTTCACTTTTATCTAGCTCTAATTGCTAAACTCAACGTTCTTGAAATTTTTGTGTTTTGAGTTACTATTCACTACACTATTCAAGTCAAATTGTTGACTTTCTAAGGCTTAATAGGTATGGTAATTCCAACTTTACCCACATACCACATTTTGGTCACTAAACTTGTTGGTTTTGGTCATTTTCTCAACACTTAAGTCTTTTAGGCAAAATTGTCAATTTTCAGTTTTTGGTGTCTAGGTTACACTATTCTATTGGTCACTTTTCTGTTGGCATTTGGCAAAACTTCCTTCATAGAAAATGTTCCCTATTGTCTTAATTTTATTCTCCTTTTTAAATCACTCCAATTGGAGTTTTGTAGCTCAAGTTATAGCCAAAATACAGTTACTGTTTATGCTGCAGATTTTTGTTCTGGCAGATTTATTGATCCAAATTTATTCAGCAATTTGATCAAGTTAAGTCCATAATTTGGTTTAACTTTCTTCATATGAAATGTTCTACTATGCCTTAGGTTCCCATCGGTTCAAGAATCACCTAAATCGGAGTTTTCTAGAGAGAGTTATAGCCATTGAAACTTTACTATTCATATGGTAAATCTGCAATCTGCAGATTCAGTGATCCAACTTTGCTCAGTAATTTGATTAGGTTAATGGCATAATTTGGATTGGTATTCCTCATGAAAGTTTTAGGTCTATATCTCATCTAACCACTGGTAAAATTTCATGTCATTTAGACCTGCCTAGCTCGAGTTATAGCCAAATGAACAAACACTATTCATTTGGTCAGTTATACAAAGGCAGACTGTGATTTTTCAACTTTGGTCAGTTTGTTCACTAGGTTTTGGTCACTTTTTGGGCATGCTTCCTAAATGAAAATTGTGTCATTTAGTGCCTATTTTCAATCCTAATTGGTCCAATACCAATTGGACTTGTAAAATTTCATTTTTGGTCCCTCAAAGTTGATTTGGTCATGCTGTAGTAGCATAACCACACTCCCTCTGAATTTGACTTTATTTCCAACACTTCTAACACACTTAATTAGGTCACAAATGACCATTTCTCACTTCACATTAGGTCAAAGACACCATTTACAAGTTTTTCTCATTTTTGGTCTCTAAACCCTAATGTCCAAAATCCTAAGTTTGTCCAATCTTCACAATTCATGTAATCTAATTATACAATTCACATATATAACATCTATTCACCAAGATTTCATATTTAACCTAACTAAATACCATCAAAACCTTAGGGTTCCCTGGCTGCCACATTCTCTCTTCCCTTATTTAAGCATGATTTCCTTTATTTCTAATGCAATTTCACCACATATAAACTTAAATTCATGAATTCAATAAGAATCTAAACTTGAAATTGCACTTACCTCAATTTGAATTTGAATTTGAATTCTTTAATTTCCCTCTTCTTTTCTTCTTTCTTTGATGACCAAGTTCCTTCTCAAGTGACTAAATCAAGTTTTTGTGAAGCAAGTATGGAAGGATTTGAGGTTTAATGGTGGTTTCAAAGCTTGAAGACAAGCTTTAATGGAGTTTGCAATGGTGAGGGAGAGAGAAGAATGGGAGGCGGCAACAAGGGAAAAAAAAGATGACCAAATGAATTTTTTTTACTTCTTTTCTTTTGTTTTGTTTTTATCCTTATGGAAGACCAAAAATCTAAATAAATAAATAAATTAATTATATTCTTTATGGCATCATGCATGAGGTCATGCATGATGTCATCACCTTTTGACTTTCCATTTTCCATTTTCCTTTTTTTTTTCTACTAGTTCTTTAATTTAATTCTCGATTCTAAAATTTTCTTTTCTCTGATTTTATTTGACAGTTAGGTCAGGAGTCAGCTCTCGGGGTCAATTGACCAAATTGGCCCTTGCCGGTTCATCCCGATTTGCAATTAATTCCATATTTCTTCCGGCTCCTTGAGCTAATTATTTGACTGGCTTAACAGTTCTTTTTTCGTGATTTTCTCTTTTCCACTGTGTTCGTAATGGTCCTAAGGACCATGGCATCACATTTTACGGTTCAAAATTTGAGTTTAAAATGACTTCGCAGTCGTTCCCGAAAAGGTCACTCATCGTTGTGACTCTCGACTCGTTTAACTTCTTATGTTCTGTTTTTCTTATTTATACTTAACTAATTGATAATTGCTAATTCTTTGTGTTTATGGCTTATTTAGTTGTCTTAGATGTGGTTCTAATCCCCTTAATTGTCCGGACCGACATCAGTCACCGGAACAGTGAAATATACCAGGCTATACAAATAGGGGTGTTACAATGTGGACAGCAGATCACTCATCTTCCTCACCTTGCCAAAACCAGTCGAAATTTCCCTTGAAAGAAAACCTCTATGGCTGCATTTTACAAGCTCCATGCAAGCTTCATTCTTCCATGATCCAAGCCAATTTTCTTCCATTATCCTTCACTAAAGTTGTTCTACACAACTTGGGCAGTAGATAGGCAGCAAGAAAATCAATTTTTGGTGAGGTTTTGAAGAATTTCAAAAGTGGTAAGTATGTATTTTTTATTCTTGTTTCATTAAACCTTGAATGGATGTTATGAGTAGTTGATTTATGGAAGGATTTTTGAAGTTTGAAGAGTTAATGGAGAGGTACATTTTGGCAGCCATGAAACTTCAATAAGAACAGTTTATACTTGCATGTAAATAGTGGTTTGAATGATGATTTATAGGTTTGATTGTATGGTGCTTGAATTCCATGTGTAAGGTATGATTTTGGAAGCTTGAAAGCTAATTGAAAGAGATATACAATCAACAACTTTGAAGTGTAAATCAAATGTGTTGTTTCATGGTTTAGTTTATGGAATTATATTGTTGAATTGTGGTGCTTGTTATGGCAGCATGTATATGTGTATAGAGGTTTGAATATGGACATGTAAATGAGCTATGTCATGTGGTTAAATTGTTTGTAATTGGACTTGGAAAATTCTGTACTATAATGTGCATATTGAGAATGGTTATAAGCTGCCAAAATGACCAAAAATGAGTTGCTAAATGTGTTTATGTTATGGTACAAACCAGAAATGACATGGAAGAGTGACTTGGTAAGCATATGATGTGTAATTGGTAAAGGGTGAATAATATACAATAGGGCAGTGTATGTTTTGGCTTAGAACCTTAAGTGTGTGGCTCCAATTAGTATGAGACAAATTGGAGGTGAAACTAGGCACAAAAAGTGCCAACTTTCATGAAGGAAGCTTACCAAAATTCTGCTTGGAAGGTGACTTGAAAAATGACAAAATCCGGATTAGTGCTTTGAAAACCTGAAAATTGACCATTTGGGCAGCAGTTAGTGTTTTGTCCATAACTCACTCAAAACAGGTCCAATTGACCTGAAATTTTTACCATGAATAGTTTAGACATATATCTACAATTCCTATGAAGATACCAAAGCCCAGAATGACCATAATCAAGTCAAATAGCTTGCACAACTTGAGGTCCAAAAACTGGCCAAACCAAAAGTGACCTAAAAATGATCTAAAGTGTCCATTTTGGTACATTTTGTCCAACATTGGTAAATTGACCATAACTTAGTCTACACAACTCAGAATGACCTGAAATTTTGCCCCGCGTGCAATAAGACATAGACCTATAAGTTTTTAGTTTGACCGAAACCCGAAAATCGAGGGAACTAGGTCATCCGGCTAGGTCAAATTAGTATACCAAAATCCAACAAATTGCAATAAAATGCAACATACTTGGAAATGAATTTGGTAACATGTACCAATACTAAAAGGCTAAAAATGTGACATATTGGTAAGATTAAAACCTAATTCTCCTAGAGTGCATCGAGGGTCAACATATTAGGTTGACTCAGGACATAATAGAATTCAATAAGTTAATTATTAAGCTTTATTCTTAGAAACAGTTTAAATGAGTACTGAAACACTTCAAATTGTGTGTTTCAGTTAGCAAAGACTCAGGGAAGGGGAAGGAAACACTGAGTCAGGGGCAAGACACAATTATCAGAGGTTTGTGCACAACAGTTATTTCTTTGATTTTTTCAATTGAAATAAATTATGACTATTTGTATATTATTGTTTTAAATTGTTAAAATTTGTTTGAATGATATTTGATGGATACTTATTGATTGAAAAGCATTGTAAATGGTTTGAAACCACAGCTATCATGTATATTGATTGAATTCCTCGCTAGCTTGTCTAGTGGGATGAATTGAATTCCCTCTCTGGCTGAAGTGTTGAGGTGTGTGCCTATTGAGGACGAATAGAATGAGTACTCATATTATTGCTAGCTAGCTATGTTATTCCTCATCAGCCATCGGCTTTTGGGATGAATTGAATTCCTCATTAGCCATCGGCTTTTGGGACAAATTGAACTTTGGAACATGATTAAGCTATGTGTATTATTTATTGATATTCATTGTGATATTGTGAAATGGAGTTTAAATTCTTTATGACATTCATTGTCTTTCAATTTAACTATGTTTTTAAGTATCCACTATTTATATGACTTATGATTTGTGATTTAAAGTTGTATTTGGTTAATGTTGTGCACCACTGAGATAATGGCTCAGCGATAGCTCTTTATTGCTGTCGCAGGTAGACAGACTAGCAGGGCAGCAGACTAGGCTACTAGGGCTACACTGAGAGATCATCGAGTATATTGAGTATACCATATTTTACATTTTGTATTGTAATGTATGTTCAATGTATGTATATAGTGTTCTTGGTTTTGAGCAGTTGTAAATTAAAATTGTACATTGAAGTTGTAAAATAAATTGTAAATTATTTTGGTTTGTAAATATTGTGATATATATTTCTTTTATCTTAGCCCTTGAAAATACTGAAAAATTATTGTGGATTTGAGTTGAGAAACATATTGTGTTGATTAAAGGTTGGAGTTTGAGATTGAGAAATATATTTGAAGTACTTTTTATAGCTTTTTGAAGAACTGTTTTATTCAAAATATAGATGACACTCTGCCAAAATTTTTACAGAAATTACTAATAATTCAAATGTGTTAGCTGTTTCATTTCAATTCAAAAAATTTTTAACACCTGTAAATAGTGCTCACCACTGTAAAAAGAAGTAAGAAAAGTTTTAAAATCCCTTGTAGTGTATTTAATGGGTTATCAGTAGACGAAGTTCATTAGGTATACTATAGGATCATGTTATGCCTTACAAAGGGGTAGAGTGTGACATGTTTAAGTGGTATCAGAGCTAGTTTTTAAATTCTGTTTTCACCTGTAATTTGAATATTCTTTCTTCATAGTACAATTGCTCAATGTCATTGTTTGATGCATATAGTACAGTACATTATAAATATGCACTAACAGAAGGAAATCTCCTTGTGTTATTTGTTCAGGAGGTCTAAGATCCTCGAATTGACTATGGAAGAGGGTGATCGTTCAGTCGATCAATCTATAGAGGCTAAGGTACAAAGGGATGCCCCAGCCCTATACAATGTCAGCAGTTCAGCAGCACCAGCCCTCTCAGTACCACAGTTTCCTGCTCAGTTCGCTCAGCAGATGCTGTAATGTTTCAATAGATGGCTGGTAATATACCTACTCAAGTCCCTCTATAGACACCAGTGGTACAACCACAGTCTTCTACTAGGCAGTATGACAAATTAATGAAATATGGGGCTACAAAGTTCAAGGGGACAGTAGATCCTCTAAAGGCAGAATAGTGGTTAGAGAGAATGGATAGGGTGTTCAAGAAGTTACATTGTACAGAGGAGCTCAGGTTTGAATATTTAGTATCTCTGCTATAAGGGGATGCATATGACTGGTGGAAAACCATTCCCCATAGTCTGGTAGAACCTTCAGTGCTAACATGGAATGATTTTCTACGGGAGTTCAGACAAAAATATGTCCCTGATGCTTATGTAGACCAGAAGTTGTAAAAGTTCCTAAGTCTGAAACAGGGGATTAGATCGATGGCTGAATATGAAAGGGAATTTTCCTGCCTAAGCCACTTTCTACCAGTAGGGAGAGATGCAAGAGGTTGAAACCGGCTTGAAGCCCAGTATCAGATTACAAGTGGTCGGATTCAAACATAACAACTTCTCTGAACTTATTTCTCAAGCACTAGAGTTAGAAAGAATTGAATCTGAAGTAGCCCTAGAGAAAAAGAAATCAGAGAAGATAGAAAAAGAGAAAGAGGGGAAGTCAGTGGATCAGAATTCCAGTGGTCCTACTGGAAAGAGGAAGAACCATGGGGGACACAGCAGAGGTGGTAAGAAGTCTGGTGGGGGAAGATATTCGGGACAGAAACCTCCTCTATCTGGTCAACAGAGTACCAGATGTTTCTACCCTCCCTGCCAATGTGAAACTTGTGGAAGAAATCATGGTGGGGTATGCTACGAGGCTATTGGAGCCTATTATAACTGTGGAAGCATAGGGCACTTTGCCAAGGACTGCACCAGTACTCGCAGAGTTGGACAACCTCCTACTACTACTAAAGGGTCAGTTCAGAGCCCTGTCACCAGAAGTTCACAACCACCCAGCAGAGGTAGAGGCAGGGGTAGGGGTAACCCAGTAGATAGCCAAGGCACAGTGAATCAATCAGAGCAAGGAAGTGCTCTAGTCAGAGTCTATACAATGAGACAGAGAGAAGAGGCCGAGACATCTGATGTTGTGGCTGGTACCTTCTCAACTTTTAATCAAGATGTGTTTGTATTATTTGATCCGGGTTCTACCCATTCTTAAGTGAGTGCTAGCATCATTGATTGCATTGTTATTCCATGTACAAAAATGGACTTTGAGGTGCTAGTAACAAGTTCGCTAGGACAAGAGGTCAGGGTTAATAGAATGTATAGAGATTGTCCTTTGGTGATCCAAGGACACACTTTCTATCTGATCTCATTAAAATACCCTTCAGAGATTATGATATCATCTTGGGCATGGATTGGTTAGCCAGGCATCACGCCATGATTGACTGTAGACTGAAGACAGTCACTTTTGGTCTCACTCAGTACAGTGATGTGGTAATACATAGGGAGAGGTAGCTATTGCCATCAAACATCATTTTGGCTGTACTAGCCAGAAAAATGATCAGAAAAGGGTGTGAAGCATACTTGGCACATGTGGTAGACACCCAAGTGGGGAGTCCAGCATTGAGGGACACCCCTACAGTATATGACTTTCCAGATGTGTTTCTTGATGAATTGCCAGGATTACTTCCAAAAAGATAGGTGCAGTTTGAAATTAATGTTATGCCTGGTGTGGATCCAATCTCCATAACATCATACAGAATAGCACCAGCAGAGTTGAAGGAGTTGAAGGTACAGTTGCAAGAACTACTTGAAAAGGGCTTCATCCGCCCTAGTGTGTCACCTTGGGGAGCGCCAGTATTGTTTATTAAGAAAAAGGATGGCACTCTTCGCTTATGTATTGACTACCGGCAGTTGAATAAGGTGACAATAAAGAATAGATATCCATTGCCTTGCATTGATGATCTGTTTGATCAGTTGAAGGGTGCAGCTGTATTCTCCAAAATTGATTTGCGATCAGGTTATTATCTGTTGAAAGTGCAAGAGCAGAGTATTCCAAAAACTCCTTTTAGAACTCGGTATGGCCATTATGAGTTTCTGGTAATGCCATTCGGGTTAACAAATGCTCCAGCTGCTTTTATGGATCTGATGAACACTATTTTCAGACCATATCTCGACCAATTTGTGGTGGTGTTTATTGATGATATTTTGATATATTCGAGGAATGCAGAGGAGCATGACAAACATCTGTGGATTGTACTGCAGACTTTAAGGGAGAAACAGCTATACACCAAATTGTCGAAATGTGAATTTTGGCTGAAAGAAATCTCTTTCTTGGGACATGTTGTGTCAGCTAAAGGGATCAAGCTAGATTCCAGCAAGGTAGAAGCTATCTTTAATTGGAAGCCGCCCAGGAATATCACCGAAATTTGTAGTTTTCTAGATTTAGCTAGATATTACCGTCGATTTGTGAAAGGGTTTTCTATGTTATCTTCTCCACTGACCAAGCTACTATGGAAAGATGTAAAATTTCAGTGGACAGATAAATGCCAGCAGAGTTTTGAGGAGTTGAAGAGGTGTTTGACTGAAGCTCCAGTCCTTACTTTACCTAAACCGAGTAAAGAATACATAGTTTATAGTGATGCTTCTCATAATGGGTTAGGCTGTGTACTGATGCAAGATCGGAATGTCATTGCTTATGCATCACGCCAGCTGAAACCGCATGAGAGGAACTATCCGACACATGATTTGGAGCTAGCAACTATTGTTTTTGCTCTGAAGATTTGGAGACACTATTTGTATGGGGAGAAATGCTACATTTACACATATCACAAGAGCTTTAAGTACTTAGGCACCCAAAAGGAATTGAATTTGAGGCAGAGGAGATAGTTAGAACTGATTAAAGACTATGATTGCTTAATAGACTATCAGCCAGGGAAAGCAAATGTGGTGGCTAACGCCTTAAGTCGCAAGACTATGGAAAGTCTCAGAGTTTCTCCTTTGTCCATGGTACATGAGTTGAAAGCACAGCATGCCAGTTTGGAGATTGATGATAAGGGACAGACAGTAGCTGCATGGCATGTACAGCCAGTGTTGATTGATCAGATCAGAATGGCTGCTCAGAGTGATGAAAAATATCAGAAGCTACTGAAAGAAGTCCAGCAATGTAAGAAACCTGAATTCTCTGTGAGAGATGATGGTTTATTGCTACATCAGGGAAGAATGTGCATTCCTAATGATGTGGAATTGAGACAAATATTATGAAGGAAGCACATGAGTCTCCTTTTGCTATGCACCCTGGTGGAACTAAAATGTACAGAGGGCTGAAAGAGCATTACAAGTGGATGGGTATGAAGAGAGATATAGTTAAATTTGTTTCCAAATGCCTAACTTATCAGCAAGTAAAGGCAGAACATCAAGTTCCAGCTGGTTTGTTACATCCATTGCCAGTACCAGAGTGGAAATGGGAATGGATAACCATGGATTTTGTGACGGGACTTCCGAGGACACAGAATAGTCATGATGCAGTATGGGTTATAGTTGACAGACTGACCAAGTGCTCACTTTTTGCCAGTTTGGATGGACTATAGCCTGGAAAGATTGGCCCGATTGTACATATATGAAATTGTAAAACTGCATGGAGTGCCAGCATCAATTGTATCTAACAGAGATCCTAGGTTCACTTCTAGATTCTGGGGTAGTCTTCAGAGAGCCCTAAGAACTAGATTGAACTTCAGCACATCATTCCACCCACAGACAGATGGCCAATCTGAAAGGGTAATTCAGATATTGGAGGATATGCTACGAGCTTGTGTGATTGAGTTTGAAGGTAGTTGGGTTACACACTTGCCTTTGATTGAGTTTGCTTATAACAACAGCTACCAATCAAGCATTGGGATGCCTCCATATGAAGCTTTGTATGGCAGGAAGTACAGAACTCGCCTATGTTGGGATGAAGTTGGTGAAAGAAAGATGATTGGGCCAGAAATTGTTCAGCAGACAGAGGAAAAGATCAGATTGATCAGAAATAGACTTAAGGCTGCATCAGACCGTCAGAAGTCCTATGTTGATCTGAAGAGAATAGATATTGAATATGCAGTGGGTGATAAAGTATTCCTCAAAGTTTCTCCTTGGAAGAGGATTATGAGATTTGGCAGAAAGGGGAAACTGAGTCCTCGTTTCATCGAACCATATGAGGTTCTGGAAAGAGTGGGTCCTTTGGCATATCGGCTAGCATTACCTCCAGAGCTAGAAAGCATACACAGTGTGTTCCATGTGTCCATGTAAAGGAGGTACAAATCTGACCCATCTCATGTATTATCAGTTGAAGAGATTGAAGTAAATCCAGACCTCTCATATGAGGAAGAACCCATAGAAATTGTGGCTTATGAGGTGAAGTAGCTGAGGAATAAATAGATACACTTGGTTAAAGTGCTGTGGAACCATCATTCAGGCCAGGAAGCTACTTGGGAATGTGAAGAGGATATGAGGAGACAGTACCCATAGCTATTCAAAGACTAATGCCAGGTAAAATTTCGAGATGAAATTAATTTTAAGGGGGGGGGGGGGGAGGGGGGGAGAATTGTAACACCCCTATGTTCGGTAGTGCGTTCTACTATTTCGGTGACCAGTGTTGTCTAGATAGCTAGGATGCCTAGAACTACACTTTGATATGGATGAGGAGACATAAAATAACAAAATACAAGAAAAGAAAATACAAAAAAAAAACAAAGGAAAAATAATAGCAATGAAATGTAACCAAGTTAAATGAGCTGAGAACCTTAGCGATGGGTGACCGCACCGAAAAGTTGCAGCGTGGACCGTTGACTAATCCTGGACCGCGGGGAATATTGGAAAATATTTTTAAGACATAATTAAAGACCTATTGAAGTATAAATATCATTAGAAATATCAAAGAAAAATTAATTATTTAGTATAAAGAAAAACGGGAAATCGAGAAAACGACAAAACTCGGTGTTGCCAAAAAATCGAGAATGCAACCCGAACAGGGGCATTGTGGTCAGTTGACACTCCGAGTTGTCTGTTGACCTAAATGTCCATTAAAAATAAATAATATTACACTTGGAAAATTTCATGAAAAATTAAATTGGTGGTACATAGTTTAAATAGCAAAAGATAGGAGTTAAATGTGGGAATTTGGAAATTGAGAATAAAACGAATACTACATCCTTACTTAGTGCTCCACTAACACCCCTAAAGTGGACATTTAATCACCATGTGGACAGCAGATCACTCATCTTCCTCACCTTGCCAAAACCAGCCAAAATTTCCCTTGAAAGAAAACCTCCATGGCTGCATTTTACAAGCTCCACGCAAGCTTCATTCTTCCATGATCCAAGCCAATTTTCTTCCATTATCCTTCACTAAAGTTGTTCTACACAACTTAGGCAATAGATAGGCAGCAACAAAATCAAGTTTTGGTGAGGTTTTGAAGAATTTCAAAAGTGGTAAGTATGTATTTTTTATTCTTGTTTCATTAAACCTTGAATGGATGTTATGGGTAGTTGATTTGTGGAAGGATTTTTGAAGTTTGATGAGTTAATGGAGAGGTACATTTTAGCAGCCATGAAACTTCAATAAGAACAGTTTATACTTGCATGTAAATAGTGGTTTGAATGATGATTTATAGGTTTGATTGTATGGTACTTGAATTCCATGTGTGAGGTATATTTTTGGAAGCTTGAAAGCTAATTGAAAGAGATGTACAATAGGCAACTTTGAAGTGTCGATCAAATGTGTTGTTTCATGGTTTGGTTGATGGAATTATATTGTTGAATTATGGTGCTTGTTATGATAGCATGTATATGTGTATAGAGGTTTGAATATGGACATGTAAATGAGCTATGTCATGCGGTTAAATTATTTATAATTGGACTTGGAAAATTTCGTACTATAATGTGCATATTGAGAATGGTTATAAGCTACCAAAATGACCAAAAATGAGTTTCTAAATGTGTTTATATTATGGTACAAACCAAAAATGACATGGAAGAGTGACTTGGTAAGCATAGGATGTGTAATTGGTAAAGGGTGAACAATATACAATAGGGTAGTGTATGTTTTGGCTTAGAACCTTATGTGTGTGGCTCCAATTGGGATGAGACCAATTGGAGGTGAAACTAGGCACAGAAAGTGCCAACTTTCATGAAGGAAGCTTACCAAAATTCTACTTGTAAGGTGACTTGAAAAATGACCAAATCTGGGTTAGTGCTTTGAAAACCTGAAAATTGACCATTTGGGCAGCAGTAAGTGTTTTGGCCATAACACACTCAAAACAGGTCCAATTGACCTAAAATGTTTACTATGAATAGTTTAGACATATATCTACAATTCCTATGAAGACACCAAAACCCAGAAATGACCATAAGCAAGTCAAATAGCTTGCACAAGTTCGGGTCTAAAAACTGGCCGAACCAAAAGTGACCTAAAAATGACTTAAAGTGACCATTTTGGTACATTTTGTCCAGCATTGGTAAATTGACCATAACTTGGTCTACATAACTCAGAATGACCTGAAATTTTACCCCGTGTGCAATAAGACATAGACCTACAAGTTTATAGTTTTGACCGAAACTCAAAAACCGAGGAAACTAGGTCATCCGGCTAGGTCAAATTAGTATACCGGAATCCAACAAATTGCAACAAAATGCAACATACTTGGAAATGAATTTGGTAACATGTACCAATACTAAAAGGCTACAAATGTGACATATTGGTAACATTAAAACCTAATTCACCTATAGTGCATCGAGGGTCAACATCTTAGGTTGACTAAGAACATAATAGAATTCAATAAGTTAATTTTTAAGCTTTATTCTTAGAAACAGTTTAAATGAGTACTGAAACACTTCAAATTGTGTGTTTCAGTTAGCAAAGACTCAGGGAAGGGGAAGGAAACACTGAGCCAGGAGCAAGAGATAGTTATCAGAGGTTTGTGCACAGCAGTTATTTCTTTTGAATTTTTCAATTGAAATAAATTATGGCTATTTGTATATTATTGTTTTAAATTGTGAAAAATTATTTGAATGATATTTGATGGATACTTATTGATTGAAAAGCATTGTAAATGGTTTGAAACCATAGCTATCATGTATATTGATTGAATTCCTCGCTAGCTTGTCTAGTGGGATGAATTGAATTCTCTCTCTGGCTGAAGTGTTGAGGTGTGTGCCTGTTGAGGACGAATAGAATGAGTACTCATATTATTAGCTAGCTATGTTATTCCTCACTAGCCATCGGCTTTTGGGATGAATTGAATTCCTCATTAGCCATCGACTTTTGAGACGAATTGAACTTTGGAACATGATTAAGCTGTGTGTATGATTTATTGATATTCATTGTGATATTGTGAAATGGAGTTTAAATTCTTTATGACATTCATTGTCTTTGAATTTAACTATGTTTTTAAGTATCCACTATTTATATGACTTATGATTTGTGATTTAAAGTTGTATTTGGTTAATGTTGTGTACCACTGAGACAATGGCTCAGCGTTAGCTTTTTTATTGCTGTCGTAGGTAGACAGACTGACAGGGCAGCAGACTAGGCTGCTAGGGCTACACTGAGAGATCATCAGGTATATTGAGTATACTATATTTTGCATTTTGTATTGTAATGTATGTTCACTGTACGTATATAGTAATCTTGGTTTTGAGCAGTTGTAAATTAAAATTGTACATTGAAGTTGTAAAATAAATTGTAAATTATTTTGGTTTATAAATATTGTGATATATATTTCTTTTATCTCAGCTCTTGAAAATACTAAAAAATTATTGTGGATTTGAGTTGAGAAACATATTGTGTTGATTAAAGGTTGGAGTTTGAGATTGAGAAATATATTTGAAGTGCTTTTTACAGGTTTTTGAAGAACTGTTTTATTCAAAATATAGATGGCACTCTGCCAAAATTTTTACAGAAATTACTAATAATTCAAATGTGTTAGCTGTTTCACTTCAATTCAAAAAATTTTTAACACCTGTAAATAGTGCTCACCACTGCAAAAAGAAGTAAGAAAAGTTTTAAAATCCCTTGTAGTATATTTAATGGGTTATCAGTAAATGAAGTTGGTAATTCATTAGGTATACTACGAGATCATGTTATGCCTTACAGAGGGGTAGGGTGTGACAGTGACGTATGTGGCCCATTTAGAGAAATGGCTAAAGGTGGTTTTCATTGCTTTATTACCTTTACTGATGACAAATCAAGGTTTGGTATTTGTATTTGATGAAATACAAACATGAATTCTTTGAAAAGTTCAAAGAATTTAAATCTGAAGTAGAAAATCAAACAGGAAAAAGTATTAAAGCTCTTTGATCAGATCATGAAGGTGAATACTTGAGTACTAAATTTGATGAATACTTGAAAGAGCATGACATTGTTTCTCAGTTGACTCCTCCAGGAACACCATAGCTGAATGGTGTACCTGAAAGGAGAAATCATACCCTATTAGATATGGTACATAGAATGATAAGCTATACTGATATGCCAATATCATTTTGGGAATTTGCATTAGAATTAGTTTTGCATATTTTGAATAGGATTCCATCAAAATTAGTATCTTCCACACCTTATGAGATATGGCATGGAAGAAAACCAAGTCTTAAGAATGTTAAGATTTGAGGTTGTCCAGCTTATATCGAAAAGCTGAACACCGATAAATTGGAAACTAGATTAGAAAAAGGTCGATTTGTTGGATATCCAAAAGAGAGTTTTGGATATTATTTTTATTTGCCTACATCACAAAAGGTTGTGGTAAGTAGAGACGCCTCATTTTTTGAACAACAGTTTGTTCAAGAAAGAGGCAAAGGAAGGCAAATAGAGTTAGAATTGGAGAATTCTAACCAACTAATAGATCAGATGGATATAGATCCATCTAGTCAACCTACACCTATTGATGAAACATCTACAATAATTCCTCGCAGATCAACCAGGATATCTCACCCACCAGTGAGATATGGTTTCCTTCATGAAGATGAAAAAGAGTTGTTTACTCATGAAGAAGTAGATCATGGATATGATCCACTTACCTATGAAGAAGCTATATTAGATATAGACTCTTTAAAATGGATTAATGCAATGAAATCCGATATTGATTCCATGTATAAGAATCAAGTTTGGGATCTTATTGACCCACCTAAAGGTATTGTACCTATAGGGAACAAATGGGTTTTCAAGAAGAAAATTAGTTCTGATGGAACGATAGAGACCTACAAAGCAAGGCTAGTAGCACAAGGGTTCCGCCAAAGGCAAGGAATCGACTATGAGGAGACTTTCTCGCCTGTTGCCATGCTTAAATCAATTAGAATTCTATTAGCAATAGCTGCATACTATGATTATGAGATTTGGCAGATGGATGTCAAAACAACTTTTCTCAATGGATACATTGAAGAAAACATTTTCATGGAACAACCTAGGGGTTTTGAATCCCAAAATAGTTCCAATGTATGCAAGCTAAAGCGATCCATTTATGGGTTGAAACAAGCTTCAAGCAGTTGGAACATCTGTTTTGATGAAGCCAATAAGTCATTTGGTATTATCAAAAATAAGGATGAACCATGTGTATATAAGAAGGTTAGTGATAGTGCTGTCACTTTCCTTATCTTATATGTGGATGATATTTTATTGATGGGTAATGACACAGGTATGTTGACAACTGTAAAGGTATAGTTGTCAAATACATTCTCCTTGAAAGACCTAGGGGAGGCAACCTATATTCTTGGGATTCACATCTATAGAGATAGAGCAAAAAGAATAATTGGTTTATCCCAGAGTCTATACTTGGAAAAGGTATTAAAGAGGTTTAACATGCTTGATTCCAAGAGACAATTGTTACCAGTGAGACATGGTATCCACCTTTCTAAAGAGATGCCTCCAAAGACACTTGAAGAAAGAGATAAAATGGCTAGGATTCCATATGCTTCGGCTATTGGAAGTTTGATGTATGCAATGATGTGTACTAGGCCGGATATCGCATATGCTGTTAGTTTAGTTAGTAGTATGCCCTAGAGCATATCATTTAGTATGTATCTTGTACATATTTTTATTAATAAAAGGCATTTTCACTTTTCCGTTTACATAATATATTTATGTGTAATAGAAAAGGTCCATTGATATTTTTTTAGAAATATTATTCTTAAGTTGTTAAGAATATGAGTGACAATATTTCTAGCACAAAGTATCATAAATAGGTTCACAATCGAGGATACTTCATAATAAGGACATGACTTATCCAGAAAGATTGTATTCATGTTTGTTCCCAAGTTATTTATATGAGATATAAATAAGATGGAATGGTGAGTCTCATGCCATATAACAAACATGATAGGCACTTATAAATGATAAGTAGGCCGAACCAGTGACACTTATGACAAGCACATGGAGTTTACTCTTGTCAATGTTTTGTCATAAATCATATCAGTGCATATAATCTTTAGACCTGAGATAGCAGCTTATCTTGTATATAGGTAGTTTGAGTTTGATACTGCTTTCATACTTGTACTATGTATGGGTATATGGGCATATGTTGGCTCCTACTAGTTATATATGGAGGTAGGTGTTGATCAAGATGGAATCTGTTCCTCTAAGTAAATAGAGATAAAATCCTATGTTCATTTAATTGTTCTTGATGTTTCAAGTTCCTGGTCAGGACAGATAGATTTATTTAGAAAAGAGTTTCTGATGAGAAAATCTTTTTAATCAAGAACTGGAATTAAAAGAGAACATAATATTCATAGCAAATGGAGTTTGACATAAACCATGACTCCAGCTTGAGTTGGGATTTTGTAACAGAGAGATTCTAGTGCATGGTAACATATGATTATAGGTTCATATAAGGTAATCCTTATTACTAATTGGGTGGCCATGGCATGCTATGCTAGGTGTTAACCATGGTATATGAGGTTCATAAAATGATTTAGAGAAATCATTTATGGTAAGAAAGAGTTCTGATGATATTAAGAGTTGATATCATGTCTCATTGCCAATTAGTGATGAGCCTAGTAAGTCAGAAACATACACAAGTTATCACCTAATTAAATATGATTTAATTAATTAATTAAGGAGTTTAATTGATTAATTAAATAGGTTTGGTTTGCAATTAGATTACAAAGTCCCTAGCATGACTTGAAACCAAATCTAGATTATTGGATATATAATATAAGTTAAATTTATATTTAAAGTGTTTAAATATGAATTTAATTAATGAGAAATTAATTAATAGAGATTAATTAATTAATTAATTTATATTTGATATAAATTAATTAGAAGAAGAAAAATAATTATTTTGGGTTGAGAACTCAAAATTAAGACACAGGGGCATTTTGGTCATTTCACAGTGACACGTGGCACCATTAGATGGTGACACATGGGATTACATATAAGCTTGCCAAATGTTTTTTTTAATCATGTAAGATAATTAAAATCAAGATTAAATATAGGTTTGACACTTGGCACAATGTGATTGGGTCACTTAAACCTAGAGCTAATGAAATGGTGACATGTGGCAAGGGTTTAATGTGTTAACCTAGCTATTTAAGTGTTGTTATGAGAAAATAAAATACAACCAGCAGCCACTCCTCTCCTTTGTCACGCCACTTTGAGGTTTTTTATCTATTCTTCTTCATCTCTCATCAATTTAAAGAGATTAGCCATCAATCTCTTGAATTAAGAACACTAGAAATTGTTTCTAGTGTCCTGTTTACATCTCTAATCTCTTAAAAGGCAGAACTTGAATTTCTAATTAATAGAAAAAGCTTTAAAAGCTGTTCAAGGGCTGCCATAGGTGTTCTTGGTGTGGACAAGCTAGAGGGACAACATCTAGTGTCTTGAAGACGAATCTCAAAGGCGCAGACACGCTGTAGTACATCAAGAGGTTAGTGTAATCGTTCTTGATTTAATCTAGGATTCTAAAATTAATCTGATTAATTTTAAAATCTTAAATGGCAAATACAGATCCAAAAACATATTAAAAGAGTTTTAATATGTTGTTTATCATTGAAATCAAATAGATAAAAATAAATCTTGCATGGTGCATGTGACCCTAGGTGAAAATTTTTGAATTCAATGGTATAAACTTGTGTTTTTCACGCTTCCGTTCGTTCAATTGGTATCAGAGCCACTATATTTGCCATTTAGATTGTTGATTATATAATTTAATTGTGTGTTTGATCATGAGATCAAAAGATTATTGCTGGTTGCAAAGCAAGGTGGCGGCATACTTGAAAAAAACCATCAATGGTGCGCATGGTTTGGCTACCATGGGTGGTTCAAGGTTTGGCTTTTAATTCTGCAATTGTTGTATGATCTAAGGCCTATTCTTTGACTAATTAAAGTGTTTAATTAGTAGTTTTAATCACACAATTAAATTATGATTCAAATCAGAATTTTAAAAATTGTTTGAATGTGATTCAAATCTGAATTTTAAAAGTTGTTTGAATGTGATTCAAATCTGAATTTTTAAAGTTGTTTGAATCATATTTAAATCTGATTTTTTAAATTTGATTGAATAAAATTCAGATCTGATTTCTTAAAAAATGTTTGAAAGTGATTTAAATCTGATTTTTAAAAAAATGTTTGAATGTGATTCAAATATGAATTTTTAAAGTTGTTTGAATGTGATTCAAATATGAATTTTTAAATTTGTTTGAATGAGATTCAAATCTGAATTTTTAAATTTATTTGAATCATATTCAAATATGGATTTTTAAGTTGAATATGAGATATTCAATTTAATTTAAGTATGTATGTTTTATTTAATTGTTAAATAGTGATATGCATGATGGATGATCATGGACTATAAAAGACCAATGTGATTGGATTTATTTCTTTTATGTTTCTTTGGGATTGTAAATTAATTAATTTATTTTAATTTATTTTGGGCATGTATTATTAAGTTTGTAATAATTTTTGGGTTGTAATTTCATTTATTTAAGTTCTTATAAATTCGCCTTGGTATGCCAAGGATTACTATGTAATATTGGATTGCAAGAAGTTCAAGGAGGTCAAGAGCATTGGTGGGACCAGTGCGAGGAATTCAAGACCAAGTGTTGATTATGTACTCCTTCAGCAACTCTTGTAAAATGAATGAATGAATGAAATGCACCTAGGAATGCCCTGATTCAATTCTTGGTGGCTCAGAATTGAATCCCTTAGAAAGTCCATGATCATACCATATTTACTGCTTATCCATGAATTCATGAGATGTATGGGAATGTATGCAATTATATGATATATGCATGCTAAATGGATAATGTGCAAAGTGAGACCTTAATAGTAATTAGAATGACCATAAAATCTTCCAAACAGATGATTAAGTTGGAAATGCTATAATTAAAGTAATTATAACATAGGCCCTCCATTGGGGCAATTATTTTAAGAAATTTTAAACAGTTGCATAAGATGCAATTAATTTAAGAGATTTTCTTAAGAATAATTGTTAAGCATGAGATGTTGTAAATATGTAAATGGTTTAGTGGCCAATATTGGATGTACCTGAGGACATTAAAATTATTTGCATAATTACTGGCTCAATGGGATCAACTTAACTAATGCAAGATAAGTCAATAATGGATGTACCTGAGATTTTGAGCATTAGGGGCTAGGTAAAGGATTGAACCTCACATGAGATGTGATGGGTAAGGAGTTGCTCACTTATAGTTTATTGCAATTCCAATAATGGATGTACCTGAGGATGATCAATAGAATTATAAGAATTCAATCACCCACTAGAAATCCATCCAACTAGGATTTCCGTTTTCTACTTTGGAAGTGTAGGATTCGCTAAGTTAGTGGGAGGACCAATTTGATTAAAAGACCATAATCATTTTGGTTAATTACATGATAAATTTACTAATTAATCTGGTTATTTTCTGCAGTTAATTTTTGATAAAAATGAGCACAAAACAACCACAACCATCTAATATCCTTGCAAGCATACTTGATCACAATAGGTTGATAGGACCTAATCTGTCTGATTGGCTAAGAAATTTGAAACTTGTCCTGAACCTTGAACATATAGGATATGTTCTAGATTCAAATGTTCCTGGTCCCTTACCTCCAGAGGCCACACAAGAGGAACATGAAGCTTTGGACAAGTGGAAGGAGCATGATATGAGAGCTAAGTGTTACATGCTTGCTTCCATGAGTAATGAGTTACAGAAGCAACATGAGAACATGCAGAGTGCGAGTGAGATCCTTCTTCACCTACAAGAGTTGGTGAGCACAGCAGGAATGCTAGGTATGAGATATCAAGACAGGTATTCCGTATGAGGATGTTTGAGGGACAGAATGTTGGGGATCATGTCCACAAGATGATTCGGCTGATTGAGCAGTTGGAACATCTTGACTTCAACATGGATTTCCAACTACAGACGGATTTGATCCTTCAGTCCCTTCCTGAGTCTTTTGGGAATTTTGTGACAAATTTCCATATGACTAAACAGGAATGCACCTTAGCTGGTTTACTCAACATGCTGGTTATCGCCCAAAAGAATATGCCAGGCAATAAAGGAAAAGACGTAGCTTTGGTTGCATCTTCTTCTGCTGGAAAGTCCAACAAGAAGAAGGGCAATAAGAAAAAGAAACCTCAGATTCCTGGTCCTTCCAAGAAAATAGCTAAACAGAAAAGGAAGACTAAAGCTAATGGAGGCAAAGGAAAGTGTTTCCATTGCCAACAGGAAAGTGTTTCCATTACCAGTAAGAAAGTGTTTCCACTGGCCAGAGTATAACAATCTAAATGAATGCAATGCCATGGTGAAAACCAACTCAAGTTCAAAATATATTTGGCACTTAAGGTTATGTCATGTTACAGAAGATAGGATTGTAAAATTGGAGAAAATGGGGATTCTATCCTCATTGGGCTCTGAGCCTACTCCAACTTGTGAATCTTGCCTTCAGGGTAAAATGACTAGATCACCCTTTGTTGGACAAGGGCTAAGAGCTGAAAATATTTTGGAGCTAATACATAGTGATGTATGTGGTCCATTTAAAGAAATGGCTAGAAGGGGTTTTCATTATTTTATTACCTTTACTGATGATAAATCAAGGTTTGGGTATTTGTATTTGATGAAATACAAACATGAATCCTTTGAAAAGTTTAAGGAATTTAAATCTGAAGTAGAAAATCAAACAGGAAAGAGTATTAAAGCTCTTCGATCAGATCGTGGAGAAGAATATTTGAGTACTGAATTTGATGAATACTTGAGAGAGCATGGCATTGTTTCTCAGCTGACTCCTCCAGGAACGCCATAGCTGAATGGTGTATCTGAAAGGAGAAATCGTACCCTATTGGATATGGCACGTAGTATGATGAGCTATACTGATATGCCAATCTTCTTTTGGGGATTTGCATTAGAATCAGCTTTGTATATTCTGAATAGGATTCCATCAAAATCAGTTTCTTCCACACCTTATGAGATATGGCATGGAAGAAAACCAAGTCTTAAGCATGTTAAGATTTGGGGTTATCCAGCTTATATCAAAAAACTGAATACTGATAAATTGGAGACCATATCAGAAAAAGGTCGATTTGTTGGATATCCAAAAGATAGTTTTGGATATTATTTTTATTTGCCTACTTCACAAAAGGTTGTGATAAGTAGAGATGCCACATTTCTTGAACAACAGTTTGTTCAAGAAGGAGGCAAAGGAAGGCAAATAGAGTTAGAATTGGAGAATTCTGACCAACCAACAGATCAGATGGATATAGATCCATCTAGTCAACCAATACCCGTTGATGAAACATCTATAGCTGTTCCTCGTAGAACAACCAGGGTATCTCATCCACCAGTGAGATATGATTTTCTTCATGAAGAAGAACAAGAGTTGTCTACTCATGAAGAAGTAGATCATGGAGATGATCCACTTACCTATGAAGAAGCTATATCAGATATAGACTCTTCAAAATGGACTGATGCTATGAAATCCGAGATTGATTCCATGTATAAGAATCAAGTTTGGAATCTTGTTGACCCACCTGAAGGTATTGTACCTATAGGGAACTAATGGGTTTTCAAGAAGAAAATTGGTTCTGATGGAAAGGTAGAGACCTATAAGGCAAGGCTAGTAGCGAAAGGGTTTCGCCAAAGGCAAGGAATCGACTATGAGGAGACTTTCTACTTTGTTGCCATGCTTAAATCAATTAGGATTTTATTAGCAATAGCTGCATACTATGATTATGAGATTTGGCAGATGGATGTCAAAACAACTTTTCTCAATGGATACATTGAAGAAAACATTTTCATGGAACAACCTAAGGGATTTGAATCCCAAGATGGTTCCAAGGTATGCAAGCTAAAGCGATCCATTTATGGATTGAAACAAGCTTCGAGGAGTTGGAACATCCGTTTTGATGAAGCCATTAAATCCTTTGGTTTGATAAAAAATGAGGATGAGCCATGTGTATATAAGAAGGTTAGTGACAGTGCTATCACTTTCCTTGTCTTATATGTGGATGACATACTGTTGATGGGTAATGACACAGGTATGTTGACGACTATAAAGGTATGGTTGTCAAATACATTCTCCATGAAAGACTTAGGGGAGGCAACCTATATTCTTGGGATTCGCATCAATAGAGATAGATCGAAAAGAATAATTGGTTTATCCCAAAGTCTATACTTGGAAAAGGTGTTAAAGAGGTTTAACATGCTTGATTCCAAGAGAGGATTGTTACCAGTGAGACATGGTATCCATCTTTCTAAAGAGATGTCTCCAAAGACACCTGAAGAAACAGATAAGATGGCCAGGATTCCATATGCTTCGGTTATTGGAAGTTTAATGTATGCAATGTTGTGTACTAGGCCGGATATCGCATATGCTATTAGTTTGACTAGCAGGTATCAATCCAAATCGTGTTTGGAACATCGATAGTCACAAGAATATCCTTAAGTACTTGAGAAGAACTAAGGATTTATTCTTGATTTATGGAGGTGGAGACTTGGAATTGGATGGTTATACTGATTCTGATTTCCAATCAGATATCGATGATAGAAAGTCTACCTCTGGATATGTGTTCATTTGTAATGGAGGTGCAGTCAGTTGGAAGAGTTCCAAACAGAGCACGATCGCAGATTCCACTACGTAGGTGAGTATATTGTTGCATCGATGTCGCAAAGGAAGTCGCTTGGATAAAGAAGTTCGTGATGTAACTTACAAGAGTTCCTTCCATTGAGTCAATAGTTCCACTACATCGTAACAATAATGGAGCAACATACAAAGCTAAGGAACTAAGGTCTCACCCAAAATCCAAACACATAGAAAGGCACTACCACATTATCGATATATAGTTGGGCAAGGCGATATAACCATGCAGAAAATAACATCACCAAAAATCCAAATTGATCCATTCACTAAGCCTATGTCACGCACTCGCTAGATCGACATCTTGAGAAGATAGGTCTAATATATTGTAATGAATGGCTCTAGTGCTAGTGGGAGATTGTTAGTAG
Organism: Hevea brasiliensis; assembly: GCF_030052815.1. Lineage (NCBI taxonomy): Eukaryota > Viridiplantae > Streptophyta > Magnoliopsida > Malpighiales > Euphorbiaceae > Hevea > Hevea brasiliensis. The sequence goes on along the minus strand of NC_079508.1, from coordinate 7,319,647 downwards.
TATGCCCTAGAGCATATCATTTAGTATGTATCTTGTACATATTTTTATTAATAAAAGGCATTTCCACTTTTCCGCTTACATAATATATTTATGTGTAATAGAAAAGGTCCATTGATATTTTGTTAGAAATATTATTCTTAAGTTGTTAAGAATATGAGTGACAATATTTCTAGCACAAAGTATCATAAATAGGTTCACAATCGAGGATACTTCATAATAAGGACATGACTTATCCAGAAAGATTGTATTCATGTTTGTTCCCAAGTTATTTATATGAGATATAAATAAGATGGAATGGTGAGTCTCATGCCATATAACAAACATGATAGGCACTTATAAATGATAAGTAGGCCGAACCAGTGACACTTATGACAAGCACATGGAGTTTACTCTTGTCAATGTTTTGTCATAAATCATATCAGTGCATATAATCTTTAGACCTGAGATAGCACAGTTATCTTGTATATAGGTAGTTTGAGTTTGATACTACTTTCATACTTGTACTATGTATGGGTATATGGGCATGTGTTGGCTCCTACTAGTTATATATGGAGGTAGGTGTTGATCAAGATGGAATCTGTTCCTTTAAGTAAATAGAGATAAAATCCTATGTTCATTTAATTGTTCTTGATGTTTCAAGTTCCTGGCCAAGACAGATAGATTTATTCAGAAAAGAATTTCTGATGAGAAAATCTTTTTAATCAAGAACTGGAATTAAAAGAGAACATAATATTCATAGCAAATGGAGTTTGACATAAACCATGACTCCAGCTTGAGTTGGGATTTTGTAACAAAGAGATTCTAGTGCATGGTAACATATGATTATAGGTTCATGTAAGGTAATCCTTATTACTAATTGGGTGGCCATGGCATGCTATGCTAGGTGTTAACCATGGTCTATGAGGTTCATAAAATGATTTAGAGAAATCATTTATGATAAGAAAGAGTTCTGATGATATTAAGAGTTGATATCATGTCTCATTGCCAATTAGTGATGAGCCTAGTAAGTCACACACATACACAAGTTATCACCTAATTAAATATGATTTAATTAATTAATTAAAGAGTTTAATTGATTAATTAAATAGGTTTGGTTTGCAATTAGATTACAAAGTCCCTAGCATAACTTGAAACCAAATCTAGATTATTGGATGTATAATATAAGTTAAATTTATATTTAAAGTGTTTAAATATGAATTTAATTAATGAGAAATTAATTAATAGAGATTAATTAATTAATTTATATTTGATATAAATTAATTAGAAGAAGAAAAATAATTATTTTGGGTTGAGAACTCAAAATTAAGACACAGGGGCATTTTGGTCATTTCACAAGCAGGACACGTGGCACCATGAGATGGTGACAAATGGGATTACACATAAGCTTGCCAAATGTTTTTTTTAATCATGTAAGATGATTAAAATCAAGATTAAATATAGGTTTGACACTTGGCACAATGTGATTGGGTCACTTAAACCTAGAGCTAATCAAATGGTGACATGTGGCAAGGGTTTAATGTGTTAACCTAGCTATTTAAGTGTTGTTATGAGAAAATAAAATACAACCAGCAGCCACTCCTCTCCTTTGTCACGCCACTTTGAGGTTTTTTATCTATTCTTCTTCATCTCTCATCAATTTAAAGAGATTAGCCATCAATCTCTTGAATTAAGAACACTAGAAATTGTTTCTAGTGTCCTGTTTACATCTCTAATCTCTTAAAAGGCAGAACTTGAATTTCTAATTAATAGAAAAAGCTTTAGAAGCTGTTCAAGGGCTGCCATAGGTGTTCTTGGTGTGGACAAGCTAGAGGGACAACATCTGGTGTCCTGAAGACGAATCTCAAAGGCGCAGACACGCTGCAGTACATCAAGAGGTTAGTGTAATCGTTCTTGATTTAATCTAGGGTTCTAAAATTAATCTGATTAATTTTAAAATCTTAAATGGCAAATATAGATCCAAAAACATATTAAAAGAGTTTTAATATGTTGTTTATCATTGAAATCAAATAGATAAAAATAAATCTTGCATGTAGCATGTGACCCTAGGTGAAAATTTTTGAATTCAATGGTATAAACTTGTGTTTTTCACGCTTCCGTTCCTTCAAGTTTGACCAGCAGGTTTCTATCCAATCCAGGTTTCGAATCTTAGATAGCTGTCAAGAATATCCTTAAGTAATTGAGAAGAACTAAGGATTTATTCTTGATATATGGACGTGGTGACTTGCAATTGGATGGTTATACTGATTCTGATTTCTAATCAGATATCGATGATAGAATGTCTACCTCTAGGTTTGTGTTTTTTTGTAATGGAAATGCAATTATTTGGAAGAGTTCTAAACAGAGTATGACTGCTGATTCCACTACAGAGGCTGAGTATATTGCTGCATCAAATGCTGTAAAAAAAAGGTTGTTTGGATATAAGGAACCCCGGTCTCACCAGAAATCCAAACACATAGAAAGGCGTTACGTCATTATCAGAGAGATAGTTGGGCGAGGCGATGCAGCCATGCAAAAAATAGCATCAGTTGAAAATCCAGCTGATCCATTCACTAAGGCTATGTCAGAAGCTCAATTAGATCGACATCTTGAGAAGATGGGCCTAAGATATTGTAATGAATGGCTCTAGTGCTAATGGGAGATTGTTAGTAGTATGCCCTAGAGCATATCATTTAGTATGTATCTTGTACATGTTTTATTAATAAAAGGAATTTTCACTTTTCCGTTTACATAATATATTTATGTGTAATAAAAAAGGTCTATTGATATTTTGTTAGAAATTCTATTATTAAGTTGTTAAGAATATGAGTGATAGTATTTGTAGCACAAAGTATCATAAATTGGTTCACAATCGAGGATACTTCACAATAAGGACATGACTTATCCAGAGCATATCATTTAGTAATCATATTTGTTCCCAAGTTATTTATATGAGATATAAATAAGATGGAATGATGAGTCTCATGCCATATAACAAACATGATAGGCACTTACACATGATAAGTAGGCCGAACCAGTGACACTTATGACAAGCACATGGAGTTTACTCTTATCAATGTATTGTCATAAATTATATCAGTGCATGTAATCTTTAGACCTGAGATAGCACAGTTATCTTGTATATAGGTGGTTTGAGTTTGATACTGCTTTCATACTTGTACTGTGCATGGGTATATGGGCATGTGTTGGCTCTTACTAGTTATATATGGAGTTAAGTGTTGATCAAGATGGAATCTATTACCTTAAGTAAATAGGGATAAATTTCTATGTTCATTTAATTATTCTTGATGTTTCAAGTTCCTGGCCAGGATAGATAGATTTAATCAGAAAAGAGTTTCTGATGAGAAAATCTTTTTAATCAAGAACTGGAATTAAAAGAGAATATAATATTCATAGCAAATGGAGTTTGACATAAACCATGACTCCAGCTCGAATTGGGATTTTGTAACAGTGAGATTCTAGTGCATGGTAACATATGATAAAAGGTTCATTTAAGGTATTCCTTATTACTAATTGAGTGGCCATGGCGTGCTATATTAGGTATTAACCATGGTCTATAAGGTGCATAAAATGATTTAGAGAAATCATTTATGGTAAGAAAGAGTTCTGATGATATTAAGAGTTAATATCATATCTCATTGCCAATTAGTGATGAGCCTAGTGAGTCACACACACACACAAGTACTCACCAAGTTAAATGTGATTTAATTAATTAGTTGAAGAGTTTAATTGATTAATTAAATAGGTTTGGTTTGCAATTAGATTGCAAAGTCCCTAGCATGACTTAAAACCAAATCTAGTTTATTTGATGTATAATATAAGTTAAATTTATATTTAAAGTGTTTAAATATGAATTTAATTATGAGAAAATTAATTAATAGAGATTAATTAATTAATTTATATTTGATATAAATTGATTAGAAGAGGAGAAATAATTATTTTGGGTTGATAACTCAAAATTACAACACAAGGGTAATTTGGTCATTTCACAGGGAGACATGTGGCATCATGAGATGGTGACACATGGCACCATGTAAGCTTGCCATTTGTCTTCTAATCATGTAAGATGATCAAAGTCAAGATTAAACCTAGTCAAGATTAAACCTATCTTTGACATTTGGCTTAATGTGATTAGGTCAATTAAAATTCTGGCCAATTAGAAGATGACATGTGGCAAGGGTTTTAAGTGATGATCTAATTATATAATGTGATGTTATGAAAGAGTAAAATAACAATCTACTATTCTCTCATATGCGCCGCCACCTTTGAGCCTCTCTTCCTCTCTTCTTCTTCATCTCTCATCAATTCAAAGAGAATTGCCAATATTTTTTTGAATTAAAATTGTTATAAATATTTTCTAGTGTCCTGTATACATCTACAACCTCTTTAAAGGCAACTCCCTATTTTCTAATTGGTTAAAAAGGCTTTAAAAGTTGTTCAAGGGGCTGCCATAGGTGACCTTAGTGTGGACAAGATAGAGGGATAACATCTGGGGTCTTAGATGCTTCACAAAGGTACCAAACACAACTACAGTGCATCAAAAGGTTAGTGGACATGTTTTTTTATTTAATCTAGGGTTCTAATGAATTAATCTATTAATTCTAAAATCTTAAATGGCAAATATAGATCCAAATATATATTAAAAGAGTTTTAATATGCAATTGAACATTGAAATCAATAGGTAAAAATTGAATCTTGCATGATGCATGAGACCCTAGAAATAAATTTTTGAATTCAATGTTCTAATCTAATAATTTTCATGCTTCCACTCCTTTAGATAAATATGTAAAATGAGACAAAAATCACATAAAAACAAAAGAAGTTATCTTCATCTTCCCATCCCCATTGGGCCGAACCTCTTCCCATTCCCACATCCTCCATTTTTATTCAACTTAAGCTCTAATCCCTTGCTTTTCTTCCATAATTTCCACAAACAATAAAACCTAATTTTAGACCTTGGTAGAGTGATTGGTGGCAAAAAGAAGAGGAGAAATTGAAGAATTGGAAGACTTGAAATCTTGCCATAAGAGGTTAGTGCACTATCCAAGTTTTCTTTCTTCTCTAAGTGTTGTAAGCATGCTAAACCAAGTTGAAATCTCATAGAATTGAAAGAATATGATGAGGAATTAAAAGACTAAAATTTTGGCAGCCATAAGAACATTTGGGAATTTGTGATTTTGATGGAATTAACTTACTTAGTAGTGCCCTTAATGAGTTTGCATGTGGTAGAAGTTGAATTGCATAGTGTTATGTATGGGTTGAGAATTTGGAGTTAGGGTTTTGACCCTAAAATTAGGGTTTTGTGAATTGAGGCTTAATTGATGTTGTTGAGACTATTTATTGAATATTTGAAGTGCCATGAATGTGAATTGAAGTTTGGAAGTTGGGTGGAATTAAAAATTGGGAGTGTTGTTTCATTGTAGGATTTCTAGACTTATGAGTCCAGCAAGGTTAGATAGCCATAAGTAGAGTTGTGTTGCTCTAATTGGTGTAAGGCTAATTGGAGATAAAACCTAGGACAATTTTTTACATTTTTCATGAAGAGACCCTGCCCAGAAAACTAACACAAAATGACCTAAAATTTGCTTGAATCCAGGTAACCAAAATCTAGACCTGGAAAAATGACTATATGAACAATAATTGTTCAAATGGCCACAACTCACTCTAGGAAGGTCAGAATGACCTGATTCTTGAACCCATGGAAAGATTAGACATAGTAGAATAACTTTTGTGAAGAATAGAAACCCAAATTCTGACCATTATCTAATCAAATTACTAACCAAATTTAGCTCATCAAAACTGCTGAACCAAAACTGCCCAAAAATTTTGGACACTGACCAATCGGGCCAATTATGGTAAAAATGCCATAACTTGAGCTACAAGACTTCAAATGGAGTGATTCAAAAAGGGAATTAAATTAGAGACATTAAGGAACAACTTTGGTGAAGGAAGTTTAGTCAAATTCCCACTGTAAATAGGTTCAATAGAACAGTAAACTTAGGTGATCAAAACTGAAATTTTGGAAATACATCTAGGGAACTTTGAATTGTAATTGGCAATTAATGCCAACAAGTTTATAACCCAAAATATGGTATTAATATGAATTTAGAATTTGCAATCCTATTATTTATTAAATAGTCAAAATTTTCATGAATAGTAATGTGAATAGTAAACACAATGACATAAAATGCGAGAACTAAATTGCTAGAGGAAATTAAGGTATGATATTTGAAATCCATGTAATGTTTATGGATTACTTGGAATAGGAATGGTAATTCACCTAAATGACTTAATGAACACTTAAATTATGTGAATAGGTAGTTAGGATTTGTATTTCTATCACACATGGAACTCATAATATATAAGTAATACAACTTGAAATATGAAAAGTAATTAACATGAATGGATTGTTAAAGGTATAAATGAGATGAAGTTATCATTAAGACTTATGTCTCTATTACAAATAAGATAAATAATAACTTGTACAATAAGTGGTACATGAGAGGTAATAATGTGAATGATAATTTATATAAATATTGTAATGATTAAATGAATCACATAGATGTGTGAATGGGCTAATTGTTATCATCATGAGAGAAAAGGAAAATATTTCGATGTACAAGTGGTACATAAAAATAGATCGATGTGAATTGTGATCAATATGGATAATATAATGAATGTATAAATTATGATGAATGATTGGCATAAATTATGCCTAGACACGTGTGTCAGATTGGATAGAATGGCATGCCAATAAGGGATTTTTTTAGCAGTACTGCATAAGGCTTTACGCCTGTATTTATGGCTTTATGCCTACATTTATGGCTTGTATGCCCTACTATTTGTTATCATGGCTTCTTAGCTATATTGATTGCATATGTCACACCCTTCTCCTCTATAAGATGTAACATTATCCCGTAGTATACCTAATGAATTACCGTACTTCTCCTACCGATAATCCATTAAATATACTATAAGGGATTTTAAAACAATTTTCTGGAAATTTAAGTCATAGATTAAAATCTGGTGTTATAAATTTTTTTTTCAAAATTTCGGCAAAGTGCCGGCTGTATTTTGAGAAAACAGTTCTTCAATCCTGCAAAAGAAAATGCTCCCAATATGTTTTCTCAAATACAACTCTAATAAACTTTAATTCAATTCACAATTCAATTCTCAATAAAAAATCAATTCATTTTCAAACTAATCTCATCATGAAGAAATATTTCATTGATTATAAGACTCAAAATTTATAATACAAAACTATTCAAGTAAATGAAATCTCAAATTTATATTTACAATAATTTACATTTAATTACATACCAAAATGTTTTACAAGAGTTTTTATACAACTGCTCAAATCATTTACATACATATTATTACATACATACATCAAAACCTATGTACATGGGTATATCTATGATATACCTGGAGCTGATCTGAATGTGTCTTCAAAGAAACTTATTCACTGCTCTATGCTCTTTTTACCTGCGACAGCATACAAAGCTATCGCAGAGTGGTGAACTCAGTGGTGCACAACTATAATTTAAAACATAGTACAATATACATTGACAAAATTTACAGTAAATAATTTGGAAATCTGAATACTCATCAAATTCCAAAACTCAAAATATTCATTGCCATTAATGTAAATCATTTGTATAAAATGACTTTGATCACGAAATTCAATTTATCAAATCATGACTAACCATTTAAGGTAGTTCCAACAAAATCAATTATACATAAATCATAACTGAAATCATAATTCTTTACTGTTCAAAAACATTCTGTGTCTCAAAAATCATGTTGTATCTCAAAAACCATGCTGTATCTCAAAAATCATTCTTTATCTCACTAACTATGCAAGACTAATCCGAAAGGGCCATATTCGATGTGATTCTAACTCCCTATGGTCGGGGAGGTCGAATCATCGTGCACAGTACCATCACAATAATGAATCTTCCGCAAGGGCCATAACGAAAAAAAACTTAGATCTAACCTCAAATTAGAGGAAAATCGAAGCCTGTGCACGTACCATGGTAATCAAAACACAACTAACTCCATTGTCTTCTCAACAAATGAGAGAGACGGGTAATAACCTAGTCAAGCATCTATAGTGAGATATAAAATAATATCACAATCCTTTTAGTGAGCATAAATCACAATATAATTCGATTCAAAGTCAATTCCAATATCCAATAATTTTTTTTATGCTCATCACAATTCAAATCATAAATTTGCATTTTTCCATGAAAATTACCATCACAATTCAAAACATGTTCTATCACAATTTTCCAAAACATAATTTATTCAATCAATAACAATGCTTAATAGTTGTGGAAATACCATTTCACAAAGCTAAATTCATACATACTATAACAATTTCAATAATCATTGAATTAAATCTAATGCTTGTTAAACATAATACATAAGAAAAATATGTCATTTAATCATATGAAATATTCAAAACAAAATCAGTTAAAAACTAGTTGTGCACAAACCTCTGATAACTGTCTCTTGGCTCTGACTCAGTGTTTCCTTCCCCTTCCCTGAGTCTTTGCTAACTGAGAAACACAATTTGAAGTGTTTCAGTACTTAATTAAACTGTCTATAACGATAATGTTTGATAAATAATTCACTGAATGCTATTATTTGCTTAATCAACCTAATATGTCGACCCTCGATGCATTCTAGGTAAATTAGGTTTTAATGTTACTAACATGTCACATTCGATAGTCTTTTAGGGTTGGTACATTTTACCAAGTTCATTTCCGTGTATACTGCATTTTCTTGCAATTTGCTGGATTCCGAGATAATAGTTTGACCTAGCTAGAAAACCTAGTTCCCTCAGTTTTCGGGTTTTGGTCAAAACTAAAAACTTGTAGATCTATGTCTTATGGAACCCGGGGCAAAATTTCAGGTCATTCTGAGTTATATAGACCAAGTTATGGTCATTTTACTATTGCTGGTCAAATTGCACCAAAATTGGTCATTTTAGGTTCGGCCAGTTTTTGGACCCGAAATTGTGCAAGCTGTTTGACTTGCTTATGGTCATTTATGAGCTTTGGTGTGTTCATAAGACTTGTAGATATGGGTCTTAACTATCCATGGTTAAAATTTCAGGTCAATTGGACCTGTTTTGACTGAGTTATGGCCTAAACACTAACTGCTGCCCAAATGGTCAATTTTCAGGCCTTACTTACACTTAATCCAGATTTGGTCATTTTTCAAGCTATCTTGCAAGCAGAATTTTGGCAAGCTTCCTTCATGAAAGTTGGCACATTTTGTGCCTAGTTTCACCTCCAATTTGTCTCATACCAATTGGAGCTACACACTTAAAGTTATAGGCCTAAAACTCAAACTGCCTTATTGAAATTCTTGCATACACATCAAGCATCACTTTTAGCACTCACCAAACTTAACATTCAAACCAATTCTGGTTGTACCACCACCTAAACATAATTCACAACACATTATAGGTTATTTTGGCAGCTTACAATTACATTCAACATACACCAACAAGTGCAGAATTTTTCAATCCAATTTACAACAATTCAATCACCTTTTTATGCTCATTTACATGTCCCACTTCACACCACCTTACACACACTCAAACTGCCATAACAACCAACACATTTTAACATCATTATTCCATAAACTAAGCATGAATTCCAGCATTCTTCAAGAGCTAACAAACTGCCACAATGGTACACTTACATTCCATTACTTTCCAAGCTTTAAATCTCATTTTACATTTACATATACTAAGTATACATCACCCAAACAATTTCCTACACAATATACATTTAATCAATCATTTAATTCACCATTTACAAGCACAATTAAACTGCCTTCAAGGTGCTTCCATGGCTGCCAAAAGTGCACATTCCCATTCAACATCAAAACTCAAAAATTTCTTCATAAATCAAACACCCATAACATTCCTACTAACTTTAACAAAGCAACAATAAAAAACTCAACTTACCTATGGATGAGACCTCTTAAATCTTCACCAAAACTTCTTAAAATTGCTATCAAACTCTTCCTTGTGATGTGGGGATAAACTCTAATGAAGAAGCTTTGGTGTTTGGAGGTGAAATGGAGGAGATGATGAAGCTTGAATTACATGTGGCAATGGAGGTTTTGGGAGCTCTTCATCTACGGCAATGGTGATTTCTAAAGTTGAAGATGAAGTGTTTAGTGGAGCAATCTGCCCACTTAAGATCTATAGTGCTCCACTCACCAAATATAAATTATATTATATGTTTAAATATGTTAATTACCTAATTTGAACTCCATTTTTGCTATTTATATTAGGTACCCCTAAATTAATTTTTCATTATAGTTTCCAAGTGTAATATTATTTATTTTTAACGGAAATTTAGGTCAAAAGACAACTCGGTGTGTCAAATGACCACAATGCCCCTGTTCGGGTTGCATTCCCGATTTTTCGGTAACACCGAGTTTTGTCCGTTTTTCGATTTCTCACTTTTTTTTGTACTAATTATTTAATTTTTCTTTGATATTTATAATGATATTTATACTTCAATAAATATTTATTTGAGTCCTAAAAATATTTTCCAGGGTTCCCCGCAGTCCAGGGCTAGTCAACGGTCCACGCCGTGACTTCCCGGTGCGGTCACCCATCGCTAGGGTTCTCGGCTCGCTTAACTTGATTATATTTTTTTGCTATTATTTTTCCTTTGTTTTTCTTGTATTTCATTATTTTATGTCTCCTCACTCACATCGAAGTGTAGTTCTAGGCATCCTAGCTGTCCGGACAACACTGGTCACAGGAACAGTAGAACGCACTACCGAACTTAGGGGTGTTACAGCATACACGGTTGACATTTTGCATATTTATGTCCCATGATATGATAGCTCGAGGCACTGTGGTGCCCTGTGTCAGCTATATTAATTGCATATGTGGTTGACGTTTTGCGTCCCATGGTATGACGGCCCGAGACACCATGATGTCCAGTGCTAAGGACCCGCTTATCTAGTTCAGTCAGCCTATCATAGGTTACTTGGGCAGTGAAATTTGTTAAGAATAATGGGAATTAAATAAATGAATAAGAAAGAAACTAGATTAGCTTTAAAGAAATTTTAATTATTATGAAATGATCCAAAACATCTAAAAAGTATTGAATGAAGTGATAAAAAGGATTAGCAAAATAAATATAGCTTAAATTGATAGTACAAATACATCTTTCATAATAAATATAAGCATAAATTTATTATTTTTAGTTTATTTGTATATTGTATATTATTACTGTAAATTTATTAACTAAGCACTTTCAAAGAGGAACAAATTAGGATAGAAGATAGTTAATATATTAAATTTCATACGAAATATAATTAATTCTTGATTATCCAAATTATACTTCATTTCTATCTTTATTTGTATGGTATTTCTTTGTTGTATTATTGCACCACTAAGCAGAAATGCTTAGCGCGATAGATTTGTTTCCTCATGTAGGTACTAAAGATAAAGCCCAGTGGATATTAGACTGGAATTTTGGAGTTCGGATCTGCAGAAGCGTCCAAGGTTGTCACCTCCTCAGGAATGCATATAGATAGGGCCTATATAAGTCATATTATGTATTTTGTACATTATAATTAGTTATTATGCTGAAGTGTAAATTATGGAATTATAATAAATATGTATGTGATGTAAATTAATAAATTGGCTCTCTCATATGTAATTAATTTATATATCATGTAAGTTATGAATTTATGTAATTAGTGTGTAAATCATGTAAGTTAATAAAATTTGAGAAATTTTTTTTTATACATGAATTGAGCATGAATGGAAATGTATGGAAATGAATGTAAAATTGAAATATATAGATGATATTCGAAATGATGAGATGATTATGATGAGTATGGATGAGATTTTTAATGTAAAATATTATTGAAAATTTCAAGTAGGTGAATAGTGAAACACGCCAACTGATAATAAAATAGTGGAAACTCTATTAGTTTCTCCTTTAGAAATATAATTTATTTTTAAAATATAACGAGAATAAAGTTATTAAGGAATAAAGTAAGATAAGATAGGGTGCTCCGGCACCGAGTGTGACATGCCTTGCTCAGCTACACTGTAAACAGGTGAGGGGTGTCACAAGAAGAGTAGATTAAATTAAGACAAGAAAAAGAGGTTTGTGCACAACAAATTTTAAATTCTTTGTTTCTACTTGAAAATTTCTTCAAATAAATGTTGTGAATAATTTTTTATTGTTATGGCTTTGAGAATTTTATTTGAAAAATAGTGTGTTGCCTACTTTGTAAATGAGAATTTGGAATGAAATATGATTTGTGAATTGTATAAAATATTTAAATAATATGATTTTGAATTGAACTTTGAAATCACACTTGGCATGGCAATTCTATTGTGTTCCTCCTCCATCTATGGAGTTGAGATTGATTATATTCCTCCTCGCTGGTTAATTTTGATTAGTGGTGTACAACACGACATTAATCGTGAAATTTTGTGTCATGACCTAAGTTGTATTAATTATTGGCAACACTATTGTTTACAATTTTATTTTGATAAAGTGTTATTAAAAATATTAATATCAGCTTTGAGAGTTTGTGATTCTAAAAATTTTTAAATTTCTGTTTATCGATGAATGATTATATTTTAGTGACTTTATAAATTTTTGTTGTACACCGCTGAGTAAATTACTTAGCGATGGCTTTTTTTTTGCTGTTGCAGATAGGGAGAAGGATAAAGCAGTAGAGTGAGCGGCTATAGCTGCATGGAAACATATTTTGTGATCTTTTACGGGTATAATATTTTATACTCTTGTAAATTTCTTTTAATGTAAATTATTTGTTCATATGTATCTATAGAACCGAATGAGCAATTGTACAATAAAAATTATAATATTATTATTTTGTCCTCTTTTCTTGGATTGAGAATTTTATATACATGAATTGCATTGAATTCAATGATATTGAGATTTGTTGAAAATGTGTTGGTTGAATTTGGATGTGTTGATTTAAATGGAGTTGCGGTAATATATGTATGTTGGGAGTGTTTTTAACAGGTTTTGAAGAACTATTTTCTCAGTTTCTATGTAACACCCCCCATTTGTATAGTCTGGTATATTTCACTATTCCGGTGATCAAAGTCGGACCGAACAATTAAGGGGATTAGAACCACACTTAAGACAACTAGATAAGCTATAAATACAAATAATTAGTAATTGCTAATTAGTTAAGTATAAACAAGAAAAATGGAACATAAAAAGTTAAACGAGCCGAGAGTCACAGCGATGGGTGACCTTATCGGGAAGGACTGCGAAGTCAATTTAAACTCAAATTTCAAACCGTAAAATGTGACGCCGCGATTCTTATGACCATTATAAACACAGTGGAAAACAGAAAATCACAAAAAAGAACTGTTAAGCCAGTCAAATAATTAGGTCAGGGAGCCGGAAGAAATATTAAATTAATTGCAAACCGGGTTGAACCGGCGAGGGGCAATTTGATCAATTGACCACGAGTGACTCGACCTAATCACAAATAAAATTGGAGAAAAGAAAATTTCAGAATCAAGAATTAAATTAAAGAACTAATAGAAAAATAAAAAAAAGAAGAGAAAATGAAAAACTGTAGGGAAATGACATCATGCATGACATCATGCATGATGCCATAAATCCCATAATTAATAATTTGATTAAATGGATTTTTGGGTCTTCCTAAGACATGAAAAGATAAAAGAAAAGAAAAGAAAAAAAAATTAACAAAGGTCATCTTCTTCCCTAGTGTTGCCGCCTCTCTCTCTCCCAAGTTCTCTCTCAAAATTTTCCTCCATGAAAGCTTATTTTTAAGCTTTCTAAACATTAATTACACCATAAATCCTTTAATTTTCTTGAAGAAAAATTATAAGCAAATCTTGGAAGGAAGATTAGAAGGAGAAGAATTGAAGAAAATTGAGAGGAAGTGAAGATCAAAGACTTCACCTAAGGTTAGTAATGCAAACTTCAAATTTTTAGTTTAATTAGTGTGTGTATAGCATCAAGAACATAGAAATAAACTTAAAATGAAATGAAACAAATTATTGAGGGACCAAGTTGATTTTCGGCCAGCATGTGTATGAGGGTATGGTTGTATGGTTTGATTGATTTAAATGAGTTTATGGACCTCCATTAGTTGAATGATTTTAATTAAAAGCTTTGAAATTAGCTAAATGCAACAAGTAGTGTGAATTAGGGTTTTGGACATTAGGGTTTAGAGACAAAAATGTGAGGAAGTGGTAAATGATGTCTTTGACCTAATTTGAAGTGAGAAATGGTCAATTGCGACCGAATGAGGTGTGTTGGAGTGGTTGGAGTTAAGGCCAAATTCGGATTGAGCATGGTCATGCTGCTAGCAACATGATCAAGTTACCTTTGAGAGACCAAAAATAAAATTTTACAAGTCCAATTGGTATGAGACCAATTGGGAATGAAAATAGACACTAAATGACACAATTTTCATTTAGGAAGCATGCCCCAAAAGTGACCAAAACCTAGTGAACAAATTGACCAAACTTGAAAAATCACAGTCTGCCCTGTACAAACTGACTAAATGAACAGTGTTTGTTCATTTCGTCATAACTTGAGTTAGGTAGGTCTAAATGATCTGAAATTTTACCAGTGGTTAGTTGAGATATAGAACTAAAACTTTCATGAAGAACATAAATCCAAATTATGCCACTAACGAAGTCATTTGGCCACCCCAAGTTGGTGACCCAAAACTGCCAGCACCAAAAATTGCCCAGAATTCTGGGTTGAATCTAATCCGGCAGCCATGGTTCAAATGGCTATAACTTAAGCTACAAAACTCCAATTGGAGTGATTAAAAAAGGAGAATAAACTTAAAACAATAGGAAACATTTTCTATGAAGAAAGTTTTGCCAAATTCCAACAGTAAAATGACCAATGGGACAGTGCAACCTAAGGCACCAAAACTGAAAATTTGCAATTTTGCCTAAAAGAGTTAGAATTTGAATAAACAATCAAAACCAACAAATTTAATGACCAAAATGTGGTATGTGGGTGGAGTTGGAATTCCCATACCTATTAAGCCTTAGAAAGTCAACAATTTGAATTGAATAGTGTAGTGAATAGAAACCCGAAACACAAAAATTTCAAGAACATCGAGTTTAGCACATTAGAGCTAGGTAAAAGTGAAGTTAAATTTATTTTTGGATTTATGCTAAGTTATGGTACTGAAACACTGTGAAACTGTGTGTTTCAGCTGAAAAAGACTTGGAAGGTCTGAGAGACTGAGTCAAGGCCTAGAGGTGACTCACGTCAGGTCTGTGCACAATAATTCTTATTTAAATATTTTATCCTTGAAAATTTGACTTCTGTGATTAATTATGTATTGTGTTGCCATTTTATGATCGCAAATATGACTTTGGAAATTGATCAGATTTCTCACAAATTATTTCATTAAATTGTTTTGAATTAATTTTCTAATTCACACTGAGCATAACAGAGCCTTATTATTCCTCCTCCATTTATGGGGTGAGATCGATTATTTTTCCTCCCTCTCTGGTTTACTAGTTGAGGTTGTAGATCGGATGAGTACTCATTAGCTAGCTAGCCACCTCCCTCATTGATTTCAATTAGTGGGGTTGTAGATTGCTTTGTCGTGGTGTACAACACGGCATTGATCGGAAATTTTGTGTCATGGCTTAAGTTGTGTATGACTTGGCAACACTGTGTTTATTGAATTATTTGACTAAAT
Organism: Hevea brasiliensis; assembly: GCF_030052815.1. Classification (NCBI taxonomy): domain Eukaryota; kingdom Viridiplantae; phylum Streptophyta; class Magnoliopsida; order Malpighiales; family Euphorbiaceae; genus Hevea; species Hevea brasiliensis. The sequence continues at coordinate 7,303,909 of NC_079508.1, read as the reverse complement.
TGTGTTATTATGAGTTTTGATAATTTGTGAAATGTGATTAAGAAATATCTAAATTGTGTTTTCTTAATAAATGATTTATGTATTGTATTTAAAATTTTTATTGTGCACCAATGAGTATTTTTATACTCAGCGATAACTTATTTTGCTGTCACAGATAAGAGCAAGGAGAAAGCAGCAGAGTGAGCTGCTACTGATATTGAGGACTACACTGATATTTTTGTACGGGTATTGTTTTATACCCTTGTAGTTATTTTGATGTAAATATTGCAATGTTTTATGTATCAATGTAAAGTTGAGCAGTTGTATAATAAATTGTAATAATATTATTTTTGGATTTCCTTCTGTAAATTAAGATTTGTATTTGTGAATTTCATATTATATGCATTATGGATGGAATTATAAAATATTTTAAGTTGATAAATTTTTGGTTGAATTGTGGAATGTTTGAACTGTGTTGATTTGAGATTAATTGGAGGTTGGGAGTTGTGGAAAATTATTGGAAGTGTTTTTCTCAGGTATTTGAGGAACTGTTTTCTCAAAATACAGACGGCATTCTGCCAAAATTTTTATAAAATTTGCGGAAAAATAAAAATGGACAAAAATTTTTACTAGTTTATAAGCTTTGAATAAATGATTTTAATTCCTACCAAAATGCTCACCACTTCCAAAATGCAAGAAAATAGTTTTAAAATCCCTTATAGTGTACTTAATGAATTGTCGGTAGGTGAAGTTTGGTAGTTCATTAGGTATTCTATGGGATCATGTTTTGCCTTACAGAGGGGTAAGGTGTGACATGTTTTAGTGGTATCAGAGTATGGTTTTACAATGAATTTTGACTATGTATGTGAATATTTCTTTGATAAGTACAACTGCTCAAGTGTCTTTAATTGATACATATGACATATTTACATCATGAATATGCACTAACGGAGGTCAACCTCCTTGTGTTTGATCTCATGAAGTAGAAATTTTGGAAAAATGGAATGGAAGAAGGAGATCATTCCGTGAAACAATCTGTTGAGGCTGAGGTTCAAGGGGAAGTCCTAGCACTCCAGAACATGAGTGGGTCAGCCACTCCAGCTCCTACTCCAGCACCGCAGTTCCCTGCTTATTTTGCACAGTAGATGGCTGCGTTTTTCTAGCAAATGGCAGGAAATGTGCCACCCCAAGCTCAGATGCAAGCACCTGTAGCACAACCACAGCTTTTAGCTCGGCAATATGAAAAATTGATGAAATTTGGGACCACCGAGTTTAAGGGCACTGTGGATCCACTGGAGGTAGAACAGTGGTTGGAAAGAATGGAACGAGTTTTTAAAAAGCTGCAGTGTCCTGAAGAATTAAAATTTGAATATTCAATATCTCTTCTCCAAGGGGATGCATATGAATGGTGGAAGACCATCCCCCACAACCTAGTTGAGCCACTTGTGTTAACCTGGTCAGACTTTTTGAAGGAGTTTCGACAGAAGTGGGTCCCCGATGCATATGTGGATATAAAGTTACAAGAATTCTTGAGTTTGAAACAAGGGGACAGAACCATAGCAGAATATGAGAGGCTTCTCTCGACTGAGCCACTATGCTGGAAGTTTAGTTTCCACCCCCAGAGACAGATGTAAGAGGTTTGAGCCCGGGTTAAGGCCAAATCTGAGGATGCAAGTTGTGGGTTTTCGACATCAGAATTTCTCTGAGTTGATCTCACAGGCCCTGGAATTGGAAAGGATAGAATTAGAAGGGGTAGTGAAGAAGGGTACACAAGAGAAAGAGAAGAGTGAAAAGACTACTGGATAAGCACCTGAGAGTGGTTCAAGGAAGAGGAAACAGTCTGGAGGATCTAGCTCTCGCATATCTGGCAGAGGCAGATTCTCTAGCCAAATACCACCCCGGTCTGGTCAGTAGACTCAGCAGGCATCCCGAGGAGCTCTATCAGTATGACAGTGTGAAATTTGTGGTAGAACACACAGTGGGGTTTATTTCAAGGCCACCGGTGCATGTTTTAGCTGTGGAGGGAGTGGACATTTCGCTAAGGATTATACTAGTCCGTGCCGATCTGGACCTTTTACTACATCTGAAGGATCAACCCAAGTCTCTGCACCTAGAGGATCACAGCCAGCTGGTAGAGGTCAAGGCAGAGGTAGGGGTCCTGGTAATACTCCTGGAAGTCAAAGCACTGTTAACTAGCCAGTACCCAGTGGCGCACTAGTCAGAGTGTATACCATGCATCAAAGGGAGGAGGCTGAAACATCAGACGTAGTTGCTGGTATTTTCTCCATCCTTGATCAAGATATACATGTGTTATTTGATTCTGGCTCCACACATTCATATGTTAGTGTTAGTGTGATGTGTTCTACTACTATTCAGTGTGTACCAATGGATTATGATGTGCTAGTAACTAGTTCATTAGGACAAGAGGTCAGGGTAAATAAATTATATAGGGATTGTCCTTTGGTGATCCAAGGACACACTTTTCTGTCTGATTTAATTGAAATGCCCTTCAGAGATTATGACATTATCTTGGGCATGGATTGGTTAGCCAGGCATCATGCGATGATTGACTATAGGCTGAAGACAGTCACTTTTGGTCTTCCTCAGTATGGTGATGTAGTAATACATGGGGAGAGGCAGTTATTGCCTTCAACCATCATTTCAGCTGCACTGACCAGAAAAATGATTAGGAAAGAGTGTGAGGCATACTTAGCACATGTGATAGACACCCAAGTGGATAGTCCAGCATTGATGGAGATCCCTACGGTATGTGATTTTCCATATGTATTTCCTGATGAATTGTCAGGATTACCTCCAGAAAGGGAAGTGCAGTTTGAAATTGATGTTATGCTTGGTGTGGACCCAATCTCCATAACGCCATACAAAATGGCACCAGCAGAACTAAAAGAATTGAAAGTACAGTTGCAAGAGTTGCTTGACAAGGGCTTCATCTGCCCTAGTGTGTCACCTCGGGGGGCGCCAGTATTGTTTGTAAAGAAGAAGGATGGCACTCTCCGGTTATGCATTGATTATCGGCAGTTGAATAAGGTGATAATAAAGAACAGATACCCATTGCCCTGCATAGATGACTTGTTTGATCAGCTGAGGGGCGTAGCTGTGTTATCCAAGATTGACCTAAGATCAGATTATTATCAGCTGAAAGTACAAGAGCAGAGGATTTCTAAAATTACCTTTAGAACCCGCTATGGCCACTATGAGTTATTGGTTATGCCATTAGGGTTAACTAATGCTCCGGCTGCTTTTATGGATCTGATGAACACTATCTTCAGACCATACCTTGACCAGTTTTTTGTGGTATTTATTGATGATATATTAGTCTATTCGTGGAATGCAGAAGAGCATGATAGACATCTGCGGATTGTACTGCAGACTTTGAGGGAGAAATAGCTATACGCCAAATTGTCGAAATGTAAATTTTGGCTGAAGGAGATATCCTTTTTGGGGCACATAGTATTAGCAGAGGGTTAGCAAGATAAAAGCTATCCTTAATTGGAAGCCACCCAAAAATGTCACAGAGATTCGCTATCTTCAGACCATACCTTGACCAGTTTTTTGTGGTATTTATTGATGATATATTAGTCTATTCGTGGAATGCAGAAGAGCATGATAGACATCTGCGGATTGTACTGCAGACTTTGAGGGAGAAATAGCTATACGCCAAATTGTCGAAATGTAAATTTTGGCTGAAGGAGATATCCTTTTTGGGGCACATAGTATCAGCAGAGGGTTAGCAAGATAAAAGCTATCCTTAATTGGAAGCCACCCAAAAATGTCACAGAGATTCGCAGTTTTCTAGGTTTAGCTGGATACTACCGTAGATTTGTAAAGGGATTCTCCATGTTGGCATCTCCATTGACTAAGCTGCTTAGGAAAGATGTGAAATTTTAGTGGATGGATAAATGCCAACAGAGTTTTGATGAATTGAAGAAATGCTTGACTGAGGCTCCAGTCCTGACTATACCTACACCGGGAAAAGAATATATAGTTTATAGTGATGCTTCTCACAATGGGTTAGGCTGTGTATTGATGCAAGATCGAAATGTCATTGCTTATGCATCACGCCAGCTAAAACCGCATGACAGGAATTATCCAACACATGACTTGGAGCTTACAGCTATTGTGTTTACTCTTAATATCTGGAGGCATTATTTGTATGGGAAGAAGTGCTACATCTACATAGATCATAAGAGTTTGAAGTATTTGGGTACTCAGAAGGAGTTGAACTTGAGACAGAGGAGATGGTTAGAGTTGATAAAAGACTATGATTGTCTGATAGACTATCAGCCAGGGAAAGCTAATGTTGTGGCTGAAGCCTTAAGTCGCAAGACTATGGCAAGTCTACGGGTTACTCCTTTGTCTATGGTACATGAGTTGAGATCATTACATGCCAGTGTAGAGATTAATAATGATGGGCAGACAGCAGTTGCATGGCATGTACAGCCAGTGTTGAATGAACAGATTAGAATGGCTGCTCAGAATGATGAAAGGTATCAGAAGTTATTAGAAGAAGTTCGGTAGGGCAAGAAACCAGAATTCTCAATAAGAGATGATGGTCTATTGTTACACCAAGGCAGAATGTGTGTTCCTAATGATGTTGATTTGAGGCAGATCATTTTGAAGGAAGCACATGAGTCTCCTTTGCCATGCACCCTGGTGGTACAAAAATGTATAGAGGGCTAAAGGAACATTACTGGTGGATGGGTATGAAAAGAGATGTGGCAGAGTTTGTTTCCAAATGCCTAACTTGTCAGCAAGTAAAGGTAGAGCATCAAGTACCAACTGGGTTATTACATCCACTACCATTACCATAATGGAAATGGGAGAGAATAAGTATGGATTTTGTGATGGGACTTCCAAAGACACAGAAGAGTAATGATGCAGTATGGGTCATTGTCGACAGACTGACTAAGTCTGCTCATTTTCTGCCAGTCTGAATGGACTACAGTTTAGAAAGATTGGCCAAGTTATACATTGATGAGATTGTGAGACTGCATGGAGTGCCAGTATCCTTCGTATCAGACAGAGATCCTAGGTTCACTTCTAGATTCTGGGGTAGTCTTCAGAGAGCCCTAGGAACTAGATTAAACTTCAGTACTGCATTTCACCCACAGACAGATGGCCAGTCTGAAAGGGTAATTCAGATCTTGGAGGATATGCTACGGGCGTGTGTGATTGAGTTTGAGGGTAGTTGGGATACATATTTGCCTTTGATTGAGTTTGCTTATAACAACAGCTACCAATCAAGCATTGGGATGCCTCCATATGAAGCTTTATATGCCAGAAAATGTAGAACCCCGTTGTGTTGGGATGACGTGGGTGAAAGAAAGATGATTGGACCCAAAATTGTTTAGCAAACTGAAGAGAAAATCAAAGTGATTAGAGATCGACTTAAGACTGCATCAGACCGTCAGAAGTCCTACGTTAATTTGAAAAGGAGGGATATTGAGTATGCCGTGGGTGAGAAAGTTTTCTTCAAGGTTTCTCCTTGGAAGAGAATTATGAGATTCGGCAGAAAGGGGAAACTGAGTCCTCACTTCATTGGGCCATATGAGGTTCTGGAAAGAGTGGATCGTTTGGCACTACCCCCAGAGTTGAAGAAGATACATAATGTCTTCTATGTGTCTATGTTGAGGAGGTATCGATCAGACCCATCTCATGTACTACTAGTAGAGGAAATTGAAGTGAATCCAGACCTCGCATATGAGGAGGAACCCATAGAGATTCTGGCTTATGAGGTGAAGCAGCTACGGAACAAGCAGATACCGTTGGTAAAAGTGCTGTGGAACCATCATTCGGGCCAGGAGGCTACTTGGGAACGAGAGGAGGACATGAGGAGACAGCACCCACAGTTGTTCAGAGATTGATACCAGGTAAAATTTTGAGACGAAATTTATTTAAGGGGGGGGGGGGGGAGAATTGTAATACTGCCATTTGTATAGCCTGGTATATTTCACTATTCCAGTGATCGAAGTCGGACTGAACAATTAAGGGGATTATTGTTAGTAGTATGCCCTAGAGCATATCATTTAGTATGTATCTTGTACATAATTTTATTAATAAAAGGCATTTCCACTTTTCCGTTTACATAATATATTTATGTGTAATAGAAAAGGTCCATTGATATTTTGTTAGAAATATTATTCTTAAGTTGTTAAGAATATGAGTGACAATATTTCTAGCACAAAGTATCATAAATAGGTTCACAATCGATGATACTTCATAATAAGGACATGACTTATCCAGAAAGATTGTATTCATGTTTGTTCCCAAGTTATTTATATGAGATATAAATAAGATGGAATGGTGAGTCTCATGCCATATAACAAACATGATAGGCACTTATAAATGATAAGTAGGCCGAACCAGTGACACTTATGACAAGCACATGGAGTTTACTCTTGTCAATGTTTTGTCATAAATCATATCAGTGCATATAATCTTTAGACCTGAGATAGCACAGTTATCTTGTATATAGGTAGTTTGAGTTTGATACTGCTTTCATACTTGTACTATGTATGGGTATATGGGCATGTGTTGGCTCCTGCTAGTTATATATGGAGGTAGGTGTTGATCAAGATGGAATCTGTTCCTCTAAGTAAATAGAGATAAAATCCTATGTTCATTTAATTGTTCTTGATGTTTCAAGTTCCTGACCAGGACAGATAGATTTATTCAGAAAAGAGTTTCTGATGAGAAAAATCTTTTTAATCAAGAACTGGAATTAAAAGAGAACATAATATTCATAGTAAATGGAGTTTGACATAAACCATGACTCCAGCATGAGTTGGGATTTTGTAACAGAGAGATTCTAGTGCATGGTAACATATGATTATAGGTTCATTTAAGGTAAATCTTATTACTAATTGGGTGGCCATGGCATGCTATGCTAGGTGTTAACCATGGTCTATGAGGTTCATAAAATGATTTAGAGAAATCATTTATGGTAAGAAAGAGTTTTGATGGTATTAATAGTTGATATCATGTCTCATTGCCAATTAGTGATGAGCCTAGTAAGTCACACACATACACAAGTTATCACCTATTTAAATATGATTTAATTAATTAATTAAAGAGTTTAATTGATTAATTAAATAGGTTTGGTTTGCAATTAAATTGCAAAGTCCCTAGCATGACTTGAAACCAAATCTAGATTATTGGATGTGTAGTATAAATTGAATTTATATTTAAAGTGTTTAAATATGAATTTAATTGATGAGAAATTAATTAATAGAGATTACTTAATTAATTTATATTTGATATAAAATAATTAGAAGAAGAAAATAAATATTTTGGGTTAAGAACTCAAAATTAAGACACAGGGGCATTTTGGTCATTTCACAGTGTGACACGTAGCACCATGAGATGGTGACACATGGGATTACACATAAGCTTGACAAATGTTTTTTTTAATCATGTAAGATGATTAAAATCAAGATTAAATATAGGTTTGACACTTGGCACAATGTGATTGGGTCACTTAAACCTAGAGCTAATCAAAAGGTGACATGTGGCTAGGGTTTAATGTGTTAACCTAGCTATTTAAGTGTGGTTATGAAAAGAAAAATAACCAGCAGCCTCTCCTCTCATTTGTCACGCCACTTTGAGCCTCTCCAGCTATTTCTCTTCATCTCTCATCAATTCAAAGAGATTAGCCATCAATCTCTTGAATTAAGAACACTAGAAATTGTTTCTAGTGTCCTGTTTACATCTCTAATCTCTTAAAAGGCAGAACTTGAATTTCTAATTAATAGAAAAAGCTTTAGAGGCTGTTCAAGGGCTGCCATAGGTGTTCTTGGTGTGGACAAGCTAGAGGGACAACATTTGGTGTCCTGAAGACGAATCTCAAAGGCGCAGACACGCTGCAGTGCATCAAGAGGTTAGTGTAATCGTTCTTGATTTAATCTAGGGTTCTAAAATTAATCTGATTAATTTTAAAATCTTAAATGGCAAATACAGATCAAAAAACATATTAAAAGAGTTTTAATATGTTGTTTATCATTGAAATCAAATAGATAAAAATAAATCTTGCATGGTGCATGTGACCCTAGGCGAAATTTTTTGAATTCAATGGTATAATCTTGTGTTTTTCACGCCTGCCTTCAATTGGTATCGAGCCACTATATTTGCCATTTAGATTGTTGATTATATGATTTAATTGTGTGATTTGATCATGAGATGATTGATTCATTGCTGGTTGGATCAAGAGGTGTGGCGGCACACATGGTGAAGCCACCATTGGTGGCGGCAACATTGGTTCCATGGGTGGTTCAAGGTTTGGCTTTTAATTCTGCAATTGTTGTATGATCTAAGGCCTATTCTTTGACTAATTAAAGTGTTTAATTAGTAGTTTTAATCACACAATTAAATTATGATTCAAATCAGAATTTTAAAAATTGTTTGAATGTGATTCAAATCTGAATTTTAAAAGTTGTTTGAATGTGATTCAAATCTGAATTTTTAAAGTTGTTTGAATCATATTTAAATCTGATTTTTTAAAATTGATTCAATAAAATTCAGATCTGATTTTTTAAAAAATATTTGAATGTGATTCAAATCTGATTTTTTAAAAAATATTTGAATGTGATTCAAATCTGAATTTTTGAAGTTGTTTGAATGTGATTCAAATCTGAATTTTTAAATTTGTTTGAATGAGATTCAAATCTGAATTTTTAAATTTATTTGAATCATATTCAAATCTAGATTTTAAGTTGAATATGAAATATTCAATTTAATTTAAGTATGTATGTTTTATTTAATTGTTAAATAGTGATATGCATGATGGATGATCATGGACTATAAAAGACCAATGTGATTGGATTTATTTCTTTTATGTTTCTTTGGGATTGTAAATTTATTTATTTATTTTAATTTATTTTGGGCATGTATTATTAAGTTTGTAATATTTTTGGGTTGTAATTTCATTTATTTAAGTTCTTGTAAATTCGCCTTGGTATGCCAAGGATTACTATGTAATATTGGATTGCAAGAAGTTCAAGGAGGTCAAGAGCATTGGTGGGACCAGTGGGAGGAATTCAATATCAAGTGTTGATTATGTACTCCTTCAAAAACTCTTGTAAAATGAATGAATGAAATGCACCTAAGAATGCCCTGATTCAATTCTTGGTGGCTCAGAATTGAATCCCTTAGAAAGTCCATGATCATACCATATTTACTGCTTATCCATGAATGCATGAGATGTATGGGAATGTATGCAATTATATGATATATGCATGCTAAATGGATAATGTGCAAAGTGAGACCTTAATAGTAATAAGGATGGCTATAAAATCTTCCAAACAAATGATTAAGTTGGAAATGCTATAATTAAAGTAATTATAACATAAGCCCTCCATTGGGGCAATTATTTTAAGAAATTTTAAATAGTTGCATGAGATGCAATTAATTTAAGAGATTTTCTAAAGAATAATTGTTGAGCATGAGATGTTGTAAATATGTAAATGGTTTGGTGGCCAATAGTGGATGTACCTGAGGACATTAAAATTATTTGCATAATTACTGACTCAATGGGATCAACTTAACTAATGCAAGATAAGTCAATAATGGATGTACCTGAGATTTTGAGCATTAGGGGCTAGGTAAAGGATTGAACCTCACATGAGATGTGATGGGCAAGGAGTTGCTCACTTATAGTTTATTGTAATTCCAATAATGGATGTACCTGAGGATGATCAATAGAATTATAAGAATTCAATCACCCACTAGAAATCCATCCAACTAGGATTTCCGTTTTCTACTCTGGAAGTGTAGGATTCGCTAAGTTAGTGGGAGGACCAATTTGATTAAAAGACCATAATCATTTTGGTTAATTACATGATACATTTACTAATTAATCTGGTTATTTTCTGCAGTTAATTTTCTGATAAAAATGAGCACAAAACAACCACCACCATCCAATATCCTTGCAAGCATACTTGATCACAACAGGTTGACAGGACCTAATCTGTCTGATTGGCTAAGAAATTTGAAACTTGTCCTGAACCTTGAACATATAGGATATGTTCTAGATTCAAATGTTCCTGGTCCCTTACCTCCAGAGGCCACACAAGAGGAACATGAAACTTTGGACAAGTGGAAGGAGCATGATATGAGAGCTAAGTGTTACATGCTTGCTTCCATGAGTAATGAGTTACAGAAGCAACATGAGAACATGCAGAGTGCGAGTGAGATCCTCCTTCACCTACAAGAGTTGTATGGTGAGCACAGCAGGAATGCTAGGTATGAGATATCTAGACAGCTATTCCGTATGAGGATGTCTGAGGGACAGAATGTTGGGGATCATGTCCACAAGATGATTCGGCTGATTGAGCAGTTGGAACATCTTGACTTCAACATGGATTTCCAACTACAAACGGATTTGATCCTTCAGTCCCTTCCTGAGTCTTTTGGGAATTTTGTGACAAATTTTCATATGACTCAACAGGAATGCACCTTAGCTGGTTTACTCAACATGCTGGTTATTGCCCAAAAGAATATGCCAGGCAATAAAGGAAAAGAGGTAGCTTTGGTTGCATCTTCTTCTGCTGGAAAGTCCAACAAGAAGAAGGGCAATAAGAAAAAGAAACCTCAGATTCCTGGTCCTTCTAAGAAAATAGCTAAACAGAAAAGGAAGACTAAAGCTGATGAAGGCAAAGGAAAGTGTTTCCACTGCCAACAGGAAAGTGTTTCCATTGCCAATAGGAAAGTGTTTCCATTGCCAGTAAGAAAGTGTTTCCACTGGCCAGAGTGTAGCAATCTAAATGAATGCAATGCCGTGGTGAAAACCAACTCAAGTTCAAAATATATTTGGCACTTAAGGTTATGTCATGTTGCAGAAGATAGGATTACAAAATTGGAGAAAATGGGGATTCTATCCTCATTGGGCTCTGAGCCTACTCCAACTTGTGAATCTTGCCTTCAAGGCAAAATGACTAGATCACCCTTTGTTGGACAAGGGTTAAGAGCTGAAAATATTTTGGAATTAATACATAGTGATGTATGTGGTCCATTTAAAGAAATGGCTAGAGGGGGCTTTCATTATTTTATTACCTTTACTGATGATAAATCAAGGTTTAGGTATTTATATTTGATGAAATACAAACATGAATCCTTTGAAAAGTTTAAGGAATTTAAATCTGAAGTAGAAAATCAAACAGGAAAAAGTATTAAAGCTCTTCGATCAGATCATAGAGGTGAATATTTGAGTACTGAATTTGATGAATACTTGAGAGAGCATGGCATTGTTTCTCAGCTGACTCCTCCAGGAACGCCACAACTGAATGGTGTATCTGAAAGGAGAAATCGTACCCTATTGGATATGGCACGTAGTATGATGAGCTATACTGATATGCCAATCTTCTTTTGGGGATTTGCATTAGAATCAGCTTTGTATATTCTGAATAGGATTCCATCAAAATCAGTTTCTTCCACACCTTATGAGATATGGCATGGAAGAAAACCAAGTCTTAAGCATGTTAAGATTTGGGGTTATCCAGCTTATATCAAAAAACTGAACACTGATAAATTGGAGACCATATCAGAAAAAGGTCGATTTGTTGGATATCCAAAAGATAGTTTTGGATATTATTTTTATTTGCCTACTTCACAAAATGTTGTGATAAGTAGAGATGCCACATTTCTTGAACAACAATTTGTTCAAGAAGGAGGCAAAGGAAGGCAAATAGAGTTAGAATTGGAGAATTCTGACCAACCAACAAATCAGATGGATATAAATCCATCTAGTAAACCTATACCCATTGATGAAACATCTACAGCTGTTCCTCATAGAACAACCAGGGTATCTCACCCACCAGTGAGATATGGTTTTCTTCATGAAGAAGAACAAGAGTTGTCTACTCATGAAGAAGTAGATCATGGAGATGATCCACTTACCTATGAAGAAGCTATATCAGATATAGACTCTTCAAAATGGATTGATGCTATGAAATCTGAGATTGATTCCATGTATAAGAATCAAGTTTGGGATCTTGTTGACCCACCTGAAGGTATTGTACCTATAGGGAACAAATGGGTTTTCAAGAAGAAAATTGGTTCTGATGGAAAGGTAGAGACCTATAAGGCAAGGCTAGTAGCGAAAGGGTTTTGCCAAAGGCAAGGAATAGACTATGAGGAGACTTTCTACTTTGTTGCCATGCTTAAATCAATTAGGATTTTATTAGCAATAGTGCATACTATGATTATGAGATTTGGCGGATGGATGTCAAACAGCTTTTCTCAATGGATACATTGAAGAAAACATTTTCATGGAACAACCTAGGGGATTTGAATCCCAAGATGGTTCCAAGGTATGCAAGCTAAAGCGATCCATTTATGGGTTGAAACAAGCTTCGAGGAGTTGGAATATCCGTTTTGATGAAGCCATTATATCCTTTGGTTTTATCAAAAATGAGGATGAGCCATGTGTATATAAGAAGGTTAGTGACAGAGCTATCACTTTCCTTGTCTTATATGTGGATGACATACTGTTGATAGGTAATGACACAGGTATGTTGACAACTATAAAGGTATGGTTGTCAAATACATTCTCCATGAAAGACTTAGGGGAGGCAACCTATATTCTTGGGATTCGCATCTATAGAGATAGAGCGAAAAGAATAATAGGTTTATCCCAAAGTCTATACTTGGAAAAGGTGTTAAAGAGGTTTAACATGCTTGATTCCAAGAGAGGATTGTTACCAGTGAGACATGGTATCCATCTTTTTAAAGAGATGTCTCCAAAGACACCAAGAAAGAGATAAGATGGCCAGATTCCATATGCTTGGCTATTGGAAGTTTAATGTATGCAATGTTGTGTACTAGGCCTGATATCGCATATGTGTTAGTTTGACTAGCGGTATCAATCCAATCCAGTTTGGAACATCGATAATCACAAGAATATTCTTAAGTACTTGAGAAGAACTAAGGATTTATTCTTGATTTATGGAGGTGGAGACTTACAATTGGATGGTTATACGATTCGATTTTCAATCGATATCGATGATAGAAAGTCTACCTCTGGATATGTGTTCATTTGTAATGGAGGTGCGATCGGTTGGAAGAGTTCCAAACAGAGCACGATCGCAGATTCCACTCATCGAGGTCGAGTATATTGTTGCATCGATGTCGCAAAAGAAGCTATTTGGATAAAGAAGTTCGTGACAAAACTTACAGAGTTCCTTCCATTGAGTCGCCAGCCCACTACACCGTGACAATAATGGAGCATCATACTGAGCTAAGGAACCAAGGTCTCACCAAATCCAAACACATAGAAAGGCGCTACCACATTATCGGAGAAATAGTTGGGCGGCGATGTAGCCATGAAGAAAATAGCATCACCGAAAATCCAGGTGATCCATTCACTAAGCCTATGTCACGCACTCGTTAGACCGTCATCTTGAGAAGATAGGTCTAAGATATTGTAATGAATGGCTCTAGTGCTAGTGGGAGATTGTTAGTAGTATGCCCTAGAGCATATCATTTAGTATGTATCTTGTACATAATTTTATTAATAAAAGGCATTTCCACTTTTCCGTTTACATAATATATTTATGTGTAATAGAAAAGGTCCATTGATATTTTGTTAGAAATATTATTCTTAAGTTGTTAAGAATATGAGTGACAATATTTCTAGCAAAAATTATCATAAATAGGTTAAAAATCGATGATAATTCATAATAAGTATATGACTTATCCATATATATTGTATTCATGTTTGTTCCCAAGTTATTTATATGAGATATAAATAAGATGGAATGGTGAGTCTCATGCCATATAACAAACATGATAGGCACTTATAAATGATAAGTAGGCCGAACCAGTGACACTTATGACAAGCACATGGAGTTTACTCTTGTCAATGTTTTGTCATAAATCATATCAAGGCATATAATCTTTAGACCCGAGATATCACGATTATCTTGTATATAGGTAGTCTGAGTTTGATATTGCTTTCATACTTGTACTATGTATGGGTATATGGGCATGTGTTGGCTCCTGCTAGTTATATATGGAGGTAGGTGTTGATCAAGATGGAATCTGTTCCTCTAAGTAAATAGAGATAAAATACTATGTTCATTTAATTGTTCTTGATGTTTCAAGTTCTGCCAGACAGATAGATTTATTCAGAAAAGAGTTTCTGATGAGAAAAATCTTTTTAATCAAGAACTGGAATTAAAAGAGAACATAATATTCATAGTAAATGGAGTTTGACATAAACCATGACTCCAGCTTGAGTTGGGATTTTGTAACAAAGAGATTCTAGTGCATGGTAACATATGATTATAGGTTCATTTAAGGTAAATCTTATTACTAATTGGGTGGCCATGGCATGCTATGCTAGATGTTAACCATGGTCTATGAGGTTCATAAAATGATTTAGAGAAATCATTTATGGTAAGAAAGAGTTCTGATGATATTAATAGTTGATATCATGTCTCATTGCCAATTAGTGATGAGCCTAGTAAGTCACACACATACACAAGTTATCACCTATTTAAATATGATTTAATTAATTAATTAAAGAGTTTAATTGATTAATTAAATAGGTTTGGTTTGCAATTAAATTGCAAAGTCCCTAGCATGACTTGAGACCCTAGGCGAAATTTTTTGAATTCAATGGTATAATCTTGTGTTTTTCACGCTTCCGTTCCTTCAATTAGAACCACACTTAAGACAACTAGATAAGCTATAAACACAAATAATTAGTAATTGCCAATTAGTTAAGTATAAACAAGAAAAATGGAACATAAAAAGTTAAACGAGCCGAGAGTCATAGCGATGGGTGACCTTCTCGGGAAGGACTACGAAGTCGATTTAAACTAAAATTTCGAATCGTAAAATGTGATGCCGCTATCCTTAGGACCATTATAAACACAGTGGAAAAGAGAAAATCACGAAAAAGAACTGTTAAGCCAGTCAAATAATTAGGTCAGGGAGCCGGAAGAAATATTAAATTAATTGCAAACCGGGTTGAACCGGTGAGGGGCAATTTGGTCAATTGACCCGAGAGCTGACTCCTGACCTAACTGTCAAATAAAATCGGAGAAAGAAAATTTCAGAATCGAGAATTAGTTAAAGAACTAATAGAAAAATAAAAAAAAAGAAGAGAAAATGAAAAAGTGTAGGGAAATGACATAATGCATGACACCATGCATGATGCCATAAATCCCATAATCAATAATTTGATTAAATGGATTTTTGGGTCTTCCTAAGACATAAAAAGATAAAAGAAAAGAAAAGAAAAAAAAAAAAAACAAAGGTCATCTTCTTCCCTAGTTTTGCCGCCTCTCTCTCTCCCAAGTTCTCTCTCAAATTTTTCCTCCATGAAAGCTTATTTTTAAGCTTTCTAAACATTAATTCCACCATAAATGCTTTAATTTTCTTGAAGAAAAATTATAAGCAAATCTTGGAAGGAAGATTAGAAGGAGAAGAATTGAAGAAAATTGAGAGGAAGTGAAGATCAAAGACTTCACCTAAGGTTAGTAATGCAAACTTCAAATTTTTAGTGTAATTAGTTTATGTATAGCATCAAGAACATAGAAATAAACTTAAAATGAAATCAAACAAATTGTTGAGGGACCAAGTTGATTTTCGGCCAGCATGTGTATGCGAGTATGGTTGTATGTTTTGATTGATTTAAATGAGTTTATGGACCTCCATTAGTTGAATGATTATAATTAAAAGCTTTGAAATTAGCTAAATGCAACAAGTAGTGTGAATTAGGGTTTTGGACATTAGGGTTTAGAGACAAAAATGTGAGGAAGTGATAAATGATGTCTTTGACCTAATGTGAAGTAAGAAATGGTCAATTATGACCTAATGAGGTGTGTTGGAGTGGTTGGAGTTAAGGCCAAAATCGGATTGAGCATGGTCATGCTGCTGGCAGCATGATCAAGTTACATTTGAGGGACCAAAAATGGAATTTTACACGTCCAATTGGTATGAGAGCAATGAGAATGAAAATAGACACTAAATGACACAATTTTCATTTAGGAAGCATGCCCAAAAAGTGACCAAAACCTAGTGAACAAATTGACCAAACTTGAAAAATCACAGTCTGCCTTGTACAAACTGACCAAATGAACAATGTTTGTTCATTTGGTCATAACGTGAGCTAGGCAGGTCTAAATGACATGAAATTTTACCAGTGGTCAGATGAGATATAGACCTAAAATGTTCATGTAGAACACAAACCCAAATTATGCCATTAACCAATCATTTGGCCACTCCAAGTTGGTGACCCAAAATTGCCAGCACAAAAAATTGCCCAGAATTCTGGGTTGAATCCAATCTGGCAGCCATGCTTCAAATGACTATAACTTGAGCTACCAAACTCCAATTAGAGTGATTAAAAAAGAAGAATAAACTTAAGGAAAACTTAAGGCAATAGGAAACATTTTCTACGAAGAAAGTTTTGCCAAATTCCAATAGTAAAATGACCAATGGAACAGTGCAACCTAAGGCACCAAAATTGAAAATTTGCAATTTTGCCTAAAAGACTTAGAATTTGAATAAACAATCAAAACCAATAAATTTAATGACCAAATTGTAGTATGTAGGTGAAGTTGGAATTCCTATACCTATTAAGCCTTAGAAAGTCAATAATTTGACTTGAATAGTGGAGTAAATAGTAACCCAAAACACAAAAATTTCAAGAACGTCGAGTTTAGCACATTAGAGCTAGGTAAAAGTGAAGTTAAATTTATTTTTGGATTTATGCTAAGTTATAGTACTGAAACACTGTGAAACTATGTGTTTCAGCTGAAAAAGACTTGAAAGGTTTGAGAGACTGAGTCAAGGCCTAGAGGCGACTCACGTCAGGTCTGTGCACAATAATTCTTGTTTAAATATTTTATCCTTGAAAATTTGACTTATGTGATTAATTATGTATTGTGTTGCCATTTTATGATCGCAAATATGACTTTGGAAATTAATCAAATTTCTCACAAATTATTTGATTAAATTGTTTTGAATTGATTTTCTAATTCACACTTAGCATGACAGAGCCTTATTATTCCTCCTCGATTTATGGGGTGAGATCGATTATTTTTCCTCCCTCTCTGGTTTACCAGTTGAGGTTGTAGATCGGATGAGTACTCATTAGCTAGCTAGCCACCTCCCTCATTGATTTCGATTAGTGGGGTTGTAGATTGCTTTGTCGTGGTGTACAACATGGCATTGATCGAAAATTTTGTGTCATGGTTTAAGTTGTGTATGACTTGGCAACACTGTGTTTATTGAATTATTTGACTAAATTGTGTTATTATGAGTTTTGATAATTTGTGAAATGTGATTGAGAAATATCTAAATTGTGTTTTGTTAATAAATGATTTATGTATTGTATTTAAAATTTTTATTGTGCACCACTGAGAATTTTTATACTCAGCAATAGCTTATTTTGTTGTTGCATATAAGAGCAAGGAGAAAGCAGCAGAGTGAGCTGCTACTGATATTGAGGACTACACTGATATTTTTGTACGAGTATTGTTTTATACCCTTATAGTTATTTTGATGTAAATATTGTAATGTTTTATGTATCAATGTAAAGTTGAGCAGTTGTATAATAAATTGTAATAATATTATTTTTTGATTTCCTTCTGTAAATTAAGATTTGTATTTGTGAATTTCATATTATATGCACTGTGGATGGAATTACGAAATATTTTAAGTTGATAAATTTTTGGTTGAATTGTGGAATGGTTTGAAGTGTGTTGATTTGAGATTAATTGGAGGTTGGAAGTTGTGAAAAATTATTGGAAGTGTTTTTCTCAGGTATTTGAAGAACTATTTTCTCAAAATATAGACGGCATTCTGCCAAAATTTTTATAAAATTTTCAAAAAAATAAAAATGGACAAAAATTTTTACTAGTTTATAAGCTTTGAATAAATGATTTTAATTCCTACCAAAATGCTCACCACTTCCAAAATACAAGAAAATAGTTTTAAAATCCCTTGTAGTGTGTACTTAATGAATTATCGGTAGGTAAAGTTCGGTAGTTCATTAGGTATTCTACGGGATCATGTTATGCCTTACGGAGGGGTAAGGTGTGACATTCTAGTTAGCATTCTGCTGAATTTTCTGTAAAATTTTCAAAATCCCAAATAAATCAAAATTTTAGCCCATGACATAAACTTCAATTAATGACTTTTAATAATTATTCAACATTACCTTACACTTTAAAATGAATGGAAATTGGTTTAAATCCCTTGTAGTATATTTAATGGGTTATCGATAGGTGAAGTTCAGTAATTCATTAGGTATACTACAGGATCATGTTATGCCTTACAGAGGGGTAAGGTGTGAAATGTTTTAGTGGTATCAGAGCCATGTTTTGAAATGAGTTTTGAACTATAAATTAAAATATTTTCTTGATTAGTACAACTGCTCAAGTGTCCTTAATTGATACATATAATGCACTTACAACATAAATATGAACTAATAGGAATAATTCTCCTTGTGTTGGTTTTCAGGGAGTAGAATCTCTGTAAATTGAAATGGAAGAAGGGGATCACTCAGTTGAGCAATCAGTTGAGACTGAGGCACATGGGGAAGCCCCAGCTCTTTAGAATGTTAGTGGGTCAGCTACACCAGCTCCACCCATGCCGTAATTTCTTGCTCAGTTCGCTCAGCAAATGTTTGCCTTATTCCAACAGATGGCTGGAAATATGCCAACCTAAGCCCCAATTAAAGCACCAGCAGTGCAACCCCAGCCTCCAGCCAGGCAATACAATAAAATGACAAAATATGAGACTATTGAGTTTAAAGGAACTGTGGATCCACTGGAGGCAGAGTAGTGGATTGAAAGGATGGAAAGAGTATTTAAAAAGCTACAGTGCACGAAAGAACTAAAGTTTGAATACTCAGTTTCTCTACTACAAGGGGATGTGTATGACTGGTGGAAGATCATCCCACATAGTTTAGTGGAGCCCCCAATTCTAACATGGTCAGATTTTCTGAGGGAGTTTAGGCAGAAATGCGACCCTGACACATATGTTAACATGAAATTACAAGAATTTCTAAGTTTGAAGCAAGGAGACAGAACAGTAGCAAAATATGAGAGGGATTTCTCCAGGTTGAGTCATTATGCTGGAAGCCTACTCACTACTAGTAGGGATCGATGCAAATGATTTGAGGTTAGATTGAGACCGAGTTTGAGACTGCAAGTAGTGGGGTTTAGACATCAAAACTTTTTAGAATTAATTTCACAAGCCCTAGAGCTGAAAAGAATGAAAAATGGAAGGAACAACTAAAAAGGGAACAGAGGAAAAAGAGAAGAGTGAAAAGACTTTGGGTAGTGGATCAGGAAAGAGGAAAAATTTTAAAGGATCCAGATCTCGCAAGTCTGGTAAAAGTATATCCTCAGGACAGAGTGAAGGAACGGAAGCGTGAAAAACACAAGATTATACCATTGAATTCAAATATTTTCACCTAGGGTCACATGCACCATGCAAGATTTATTTTTATCTATTTGATTTCAATGATAAACAACATATTAAAACTCTTTTAATATGTTTTTGGATCTGTATTTGCCATTTAAGATTTTAAAATTAATCAGATTAATTTTAGAACCCTAGATTAAATCAAGAACGATTGCACTAACCTCTTGATGTTCTGCAGCGTGTCTGCGCCTTTGAGATTCGTCTTCAGGACACCAGATGTTGTCCCTCTAGCTTGTCCACACCAAGAACACCTATGGCAGCCCTTGAACAGCTTCTAAAGCCTTTTCTATTAATTAGAAATTCAAGTTCTGCCTTTTAAGAGATTAGAGATGTAAACAGGACACTAGAAACAATTTCTAGCGTTCTTAATTCAAGAGATTGATGGCTAATCTCTTTGAATTGATGAGAGATGAAGAGAAATAGCTGGAGAGGCTCAAAATGGCGTGACAATTGAGAGGAGAGGCTGCTGGTTATGTTTTCTTTTCATAACCACACTTAAATAGCTAGGTTAACACATTAAACCCTAGCCACATGTCACCTTTTGATTAGCTCTAGGTTTAAGTGACCCAATCACATTGTGCCAAGTGTCAAACCTATATTTAATCTTGATTTTAATCATCTTACATGATTAAAAAACATTTGGCAAGCTTATGTGTTATGCCATGTGTCACCATCTCATGGTGCCACGTGTCACACTGCAAAATGACCAAAATGCCCCTGTGTCTTAATTTTGAGTTCTTAACCCAAAATAATTATTTTCTTCTTCTAATTAATTTATATCAAATATAAATTAATTAATTAATCTCTATTAATTAATTTCTCATCAATTAAATTCATATTTAAACACTTTAAATATAAATTTAATTTATACTACACATCCAATAATCTAGATTTGGTTTCAAGTCATGCTAGGGACTTTGCAATTTAATTGCAAACCAAATCTATTTAATTAATCAATTAAACTCTTTAATTAATTAATTAAATCATATTTAAATAGGTGATAACTTGTGTATATGTGTGACTTACTAGGCTCATCACTAATTGGCAATGAGACATGATATCAACTCTTAATATCATCAGAACTTTTTCTTACCATAAATGATTTCTCTAAATCATTTTATGAACCTCATAGACCATGGTTAACACCTAGCATAGCATGCCATGGCCACCCAATTAGTAATAAGATTTACCTTAAATGAACCTATAATCATATGTTACCATGCACTAGAATCTCTGTTACAAAATCCCAACTCAAGCCGCCGAGTCATGGTTTATGTCAAACTCCATTTGCTATGAATATTATGTTCTCTTTTAATTCAGTTCTTGATTAAAAGATTTTCTCATCGAAACTCTTTTACGAATAAATCTATCTGTCTGGCCAGAACTTGAAACATCAAGAACAATTTAATGAACCTAGGATTATATCTCTATGTACTTAGAGGAAAATATACCATCTTGATCAACACCTACCTCCATATATAACTAGTAGGAGCCAACACATGCCCATCTACCCATTCATAGTACATGTATGAAAGCGATCAAACTCAAACTACTTATATACAAGATAACTGTGCTATTTCAGGTCTAAAGATTATATGCACCGATATGATTTATGACAAAACATTGACAAGAGTAAACTCCATGTGCTTGTCATAAGTGTCACTGGTTCGGCCTACTTATCATTTATAAGTGCCTATCATATTTGTTATATGGCATGAGACTCACCATTCCATCTTATCTATATCTCATATAAATAACTTGAGAACAAATATGAATACAATCTTTACGGATAAGTCATGTCCTTATTATGAAGTATCCTCGATTGTGAACCTATTTATGATACTTTGTGCTAGAAATATTGTCACTCATATTCTTAACAACTTAAGAATAATATTTCTAACAAAATATCAATGGACCTTTTCTATTACACATAAATATATTATGTAAACGGAAAAGTGAAAATGCCTTTTATTAATAAAAATATGTACAAGATACATACTAAATGATATGCTCTAGGGCATATTACTAACAATCTCCCACTAGCACTAGAGCCATTCATTACAATATCTTAGACCTATCTTCTCAAGATGTCGGTCTAAGCGAGCTTGTGACAAATGCTTAGTGAATGGATCGTGGGTTTTTCACCGATGTTATTTTTCTGCATGGCTATATCGCCTTGCCCAACTATATCTCGATAATGTGGTAGTGCCTTTCTATGTGTTTGGATTTTGGGTGAGACCTTAGTTCCTTAGCTTTGTATCGCTCCATTGTTGTCACGATGTAGTGGAACTGTGACTCAATGGAAGGAACTCTTGTAAGTTCTGTCATGAACTTCTTTATCCAAACGACTTCCTTTGCGAGATCGATGCGGCAATATACTCAGCCTGTAGTGGAATCTGCGATGCGTGCTCTGTTGGAACTCTTCCAACCGATCGCACCTCCATTAAAAATGAACACATATCCAGAGGTAGACTTTCTATCATCAATATCGATTGGAAATCGTAATCGTATAACCATCCAATTGCAAGTCTCCACCTCCATAAATCAAGAATAAATCCTTAGTTCTTCTCAAGTACTTAAGGATATTCTTGACTATCGATGTTCCAAACTGGATTGGATTGATACCGCTAGTCAAACTAACGACATATGCGATATCAGGCCTAGTACACAACATTGCATACATTAAACTTCCAATAGCCAAGCATATGGAATCTGGCCATCTTATCTCTTTCTTCAGGTGTCTTTGGAGACATCTCTTTAGAAAGGTGGATACCATGTCTCACTGGTAACAATCCTCTCTTGGAATCAAGCATGTTAAACCTCTTTAACACCTTTTCCAAGTATAGACTTTGGGATAAACCAATTATTCTTTTCGCTCTATCTCTATACATGCGAATCCCAAGAATATAGGTTGCCTCCCCTAAGTCTTTCATGGAGAATGTATTTGACAACCATACCTTTATAGTCGTCAACATACCTGTATCATTACCCATCAACAATATGTCATCCACATATAAGACAAGGAAAGTGATAGCACTGTCACTAACCTTCTTATATACACATGGCTCATCCTCATTTTTGATAAAACCAAAAGATTTAATGGCTTCATCAAAACGGATGTTCCAACTCCTCGAAGCTTGTTTCAACCCATAAATGGATCGCTTTAGCTTGCATACCTTGGAACCATCTTGGGATTCAAATCCCTTAGGTTGTTCCATGAAAATGTTTTCTTCAATGTATCCATTGAGAAAAGTCATTTTGACATCCATCCGCCAAATCTCATAATCATAGTATGCACTATTGCTAATAAAATCCTAATTGATTTAAGCATGGCAACAAAGTAGAAAGTCTCCTCATAGTCTATTCCTTGCCTTTGGCGAAACCCTTTCGCTACTAGCCTTGCCTTATAGGTCTCTACCTTTCCATCGTAACCAATTTTATTCTTGAAAACCCATTTGTTCCCTATAGGTACAATACCTTGTGTGGGTCAACAAGATCCCAAACTTGATTCTTATACATGGAATCAATCTCGGATTTCATAGCATCAATCCATTTCGAAGAGTCTATATCTGATATAGCTTCTTCATAGGTAAGTGGATCATCTCCATGATCTACTTCTTCATGAGTAGACAACTCTTGTTCTTCTTCATGAAGAAAACCATATCTCACTGGTGGGTGAGATACCCTGGTTGTTCGACGAGGAACAGCTGTAGATGTTTCATCAACGGGTATAGGTTGACTAGATGGATCTATATCCATCGATGCATTGGTTGGTCAGAATTCTCCAATTCTAACTCTATTTGCCTTCTTTTGCCTCCTTCTTGAACAAACTTTTGTTCAAGAAATGTGGCATCTCTACTTATCACAACCTTTTGTGAAGTAGGCAAATAAAAATAATATCCAAAACTATCTTTTGGATATCCAACAAATCGACCTCTTTCTGATCTGGTCTCCAATTTATCAGTGTTGACTTTTTAATATAAGTGGACAACCCCAAATCTTAACATGCTTAAGACTTGGTTTTCTTCCATGCCATATCTCATAAGGTGTGGAAGAAACGATTTTGATGGAATCCTATTCGAATATACAAAGTGATTCTAATGCAAATCCCCAAAGGAGATTGGCATATCGGTATAGCTCATCATACTACGTACCATATCCAATAGGTACGATTTCTCCTTCGGATACACCATTTAACTGTGGCGTTCCTGGAGGAGTCAGATGAGAAACAATGCCATGCTCTCTCAAGTATTCATCAAATTCAGTACTCAAATATTCACCTCCACGATCTGATCGAAGAGCTTTAATACTCTTTCCTATTTGATTTTCTACTTCAGATTTAAATTCCTTAAACTTTTCAAAGGATTCATGTTTGTATTTCATCAAATACAAATACCCAAACCTTGATTTATCATCAGTAAAGGTAATAAAATAATGAAAACCCCCTCTAGCCATTTCTTTAAATGGACCGCATACATCACTATGTATTAGTTCCAAAATATTTTCAGCTCTTAGCCCTTGTCCAACAAAGGGTGATCTAGTCATTTTGCCTTGAAGGCAAGATTCACAAGTTGGAGTAGGCTTAGAGCCCAATGAGGATAGAATCCCTATTTTCTCCAATTTTGCAATCCTATCTTCTGCAACATGACATAACCTTAAGTGCCAAATATATTTTGAACTTGAGTTGGTTTTCACCATGGCATTGCATTCATTTAGATTGCTATACTCTGGCCAATGGAAACACTTTCCTATTGGCAATGGAAACACTTTCCTGTTGGCAGTGGAAACACTTTCCTTTGCCTTCATCAGCTTTAGTCTTCCTTTTCTGTTTAGCTATTTTCTTAGAAGGACCAGGAATCTGAGGTTTCTTTTTCTTATTGCCCTTCTTCTTGTTGGACTTTCCAGTAGAAAAAGATGCAACCAAAGCTACCTCTTTTCCTTTATTGCCTGGCATATTCTTTTGGGCAATAACCAGCATGTTGAGTAAACCAGCTAAGGTGCATTCCTGTTGAGTCTTATGGAAATTTGTCACAAAATTCCCAAAAGACTCAGGAAGGATCAAGGATCAAATCCGTCTGTAGTTGGAAATCCATGTTGAAGTCAAGATGTTCCAAGCTGCTCAATCAGCCAATCATCTTGTGGACATGATCCCCAACATTCATCCCTCGGACATCCTCATGCGGAACAATTTGCCTAGATATCTCATACCTAGCATTGCTCGTGCTCACCATACAACTCTTGTAGGTGAAGGAGGATCTCACTTGCACTCTGCAAGTTTTCATGCTGCTTCTGTAACTCATTACTCGTGGAAGCAAACATGTAACACTTAGCTCTCATATCATGCTCCTTCCACTTGTCCAAAGTTTCATGTTCCTCTTGTGTGGCCTCTGGAGGTAAGGGACCAGGAACATTTGAATCTAGAACATATCCTATATGTTCAAGGTTCAAGACAAGTTTCAAATTTCTTAGCCAATCGCATGATTAGGTCCTGTCAACCTATTGCGATCAAGTATGCTTGCAAGGATATTGGATGGTGGTGGTTGTTACGTGCTCATTATTATCATAAAATTAATTGCAGAAAATAACCAGATTAATTAGTAAATGTATCATGTAATTAACCAAAATGATTATGGTCTTTTAATCAAATTGGTCCTCCCACTAACTTAGCGAATCCTACACTTCCAAAGTAGAAAACGGAAATCCTAGTTGGATGGATTTCTAGTGGGTGATTGAATTCTTATAATTCTATTGATCATCCTCAGGTACATCCATTATTGGAATTACAATAAACTATAAGTGAGCAACTCCTTGCCCATCACATCTCATGTGAGGTTCAATCCTTTTGCTAGCCCCTAATGCTCAAAATCTCAGGTACATCCAATATTGACTTATCTTTCATTAGTTAAGTTGATCCCATTGAGCCAGTAATTATGCAAATAATTTTAATGTCCTCAGGTACATCCAATATTGGCCACCAAACTATTTACATATTTACAACATCTCATGCTTAACAATTATTCTTAAGAAGATCTCTTAAATTAATTGCATCTCATGCAACTATTTAAAATTTCTTAAAATAATTGCCCCAATGGAGGGCTTATGTTATAATTACTTTAATTATAGCATTTCCAACTTAATCATTTGTTTGGAAGATTTTATAGCCATCCTAATTACTATTAAGGTCTCACTTTGCACATTATCCATTTAGCATGCATATATCATATAATTGCATACATTCCCATACATCTCATGCATTCATGGATAAGAAGTAAATATGGTATGATCATGGACTTTCTAAGGGATTCAATTCGAGCCACCAAGAATTGAATCAGGGCATTCCTAGGTGCATTTCATTCATTCATTTTACAAGAGTTGCTGAAGGAGTACATAATCAACACTTGATATTGAATTCCTCCCACTGGTCCCACCAATGCTCTTGACCTCCTTGAACTTCTTGCAATCCAATATTACATAGTAATCCTTGGCATACCAAGGCGAATTTACAAGAACTTAAATAAATGAAATTACAACCCAAAAATATTACAAACTTAATAATACATGCCCAAAATAAATAAAAATAAATTAATTAATTTACAATCCCAAAGAAACATAAAAGAAATAAATCCAATCACATTGGTCTTTTATAGTCCATGATCATCCATCATGCATATCACTATTTAACAATTAAATAAAACATACATACTTATATTAAATTGAATATCTCATATTCAACTTAAAAATCCAGATTTGAATATGATTCAAATAAATTTAAAAATTCAGATTTGAATCTCATTCAAACAAATTTAAAAATTCAGATTTGAATCACATTCAAACAACTTCAAAAATTCAGATTTGAATCACATTCAAATATTTTTTAAAAAATCAGATTTGAATCACATTCAAATATTTTTTAAAAAATCATATCTGAATTTTATTGAATCAATTTTAAAAATCAGATTTAAATATGATTCAAACAACTTTAAAAATTCAGATTTGAATCACATTCAAACAACTTTTAAAATTCAGATTTGAATCACATTCAAACAATTTTTAAAATTCTGATTTGAATCATAATTTAATTGTGTGATTAAAAAACTAATTAAACTCTTTAATTAGTCAAAGAATAGGCCTTAGATCATACAACAATTGCAGAATTAAAAGCCAAACCTTGAACCACCCATGGAACCATTGTTGCCGCCACCAATGGTGGCTTCACCATGTGTGCCGCCACACCTCATGATCCAACCAGCAATGAATCTCTTGATCTCATGATCAAACACACAATTAAATTATATAATCAACAATCTAAATGGCAAATATAGTGGCTCGATACCAATTGAAGGCAGGCGTGAAAAACACAAGATTATACCATTGAATTCAAAATTTTTCACCTAGGGTCACATGCACCATGCAAGATTTATTTTTATCTATTTGATTTCAATGATAAACAACATATTAAAACTCTTTTAATATGTTTTTGGATCTGTATTTGCCATTTAAGATTTTAAAATTAATCAGATTAATTTTAGAACCCTAGATTAAATCAAGAACGATTGCACTAACCTCTTGATGTCTTTGCCGTGTCTGCGCCTTTGATTCGTCTTGAGGACACGGATGTTGTCCCTCTAGCTTGTCCACACCAAGAACACCTATGGCAGCCCTTGAACAGCTTCTAAAGCCTTTTCTATTAATTAGAAATTCAAGTTCTGCCTTTTAAGAGATTAGAGATGTAAACAGGACACTAGAAATAATTTCTAGCGTTCTTAATTCAAGAGATTGATGGCTAATCTCTTTGAATTGATGAGAGATGAAGAGAAATAGCTGGAGAGGCTCAAAATGGCGTGACAATTGAGAGGAGAGGCTGCTGGTTATGTTTTCTTTTCATAACCACACTTAAATAGCTAGGTTAACACATTAAACCCTAGCCACATGTCACCTTTTGATTAGCTCTAGGTTTAAGTGACCCAATCACATTGTGCCAAGTGTCAAACCTATATTTAATCTTGATTTTAATCATCTTACATGATTAAAAAACATTTGGCAAGCTTATGTGTTATGCCATGTGTCACCATCTCATGGTGCCACGTGTCACACTGCAAAATGACCAAAATGCCCCTGTGTCTTAATTTTGAGTTCTTAACCCAAAATAATTATTTTCTTCTTCTAATTAATTTATATCAAATATAAATTAATTAATTAATCTCTATTAATTAATTTCTCATCAATTAAATTCATATTTAAATACTTTAAATATAAATTTAATTTA
Organism: Hevea brasiliensis; assembly: GCF_030052815.1. Classification (NCBI taxonomy): domain Eukaryota; kingdom Viridiplantae; phylum Streptophyta; class Magnoliopsida; order Malpighiales; family Euphorbiaceae; genus Hevea; species Hevea brasiliensis. Next base: position 7,276,209 of record NC_079508.1, on the reverse strand, counting down.
TACTACTCATCCAATAATCTAGATTTGGTTTCAAGTCATGCTAGGGACTTTGCAATTTAATTGCAAACCAAATCTATTTAATTAATCAATTAAACTCTTTAATTAATTAATTAAATCATATTTAAATAGGTGATAACTTGTGTATATGTGTGACTTACTAGGCTCATCACTAATTGGCAATGAGACATGATATCAACTCTTAATATCATCAGAACTTTTTCTTACCATAAATGATTTCTCTAAATCATTTTTTGAACCTCATAGACCATGGTTAACACCTAGCATAGCATGCCATGGCCACCCAATTAGTAATAAGATTTACCTTAAATGAACCTATAATCATATGTTACCATGCACTAGAATCTCTCATTACAAAATCCCAACTCAAGCTTGAGTCATGGTTTATGTCAAACTCCATTTGCTATGAATATTATGTTCTCTTTTAATTCCAGTTCTTGATTAAAAGATTTTCTCATCGAAACTCTTTTACGAATAAATCTATCTGTCTGGCCAGAACTTGAAACATCAAGAACAATTAAATGAACATAGGATTTTATCTCTATTTACTTAGAGGAACAGATTCCATCTTGATCAACACCTACCTCCATATATAACTAGTAGGAGCCAACACATGCCCATATACCCATACATAGTACAAGTATGAAAGCGAGATCAAACTCAAACTACCTATATACAAGATAACTGTGCTATTTCAGGTCTAAAGATTATATGCACTGATATGATTTATGACAAAACATTGACAAGAGTAAACTCCATGTGCTTGTCATAAGTGTCACTGGTTCGGCCTACTTATCATTTATAAGTGCCTATCATATTTGTTATATGGCATGAGACTCACCATTCCATCTTATCTATATCTCATATAAATAACTTGAGAACAAATATGAATACAATCTTTCTGGATAAGTCATGTCCTTATTATGAAGTATCCTCGATTGTGAACCTATTTATGATACTTTGTGCTAGAAATATTGTCACTCATATTCTTAACAACTTAAGAATAATATTTCTAACAAAATATCAATGGACCTTTTCTATTACACATAAATATATTATGTAAAAGGAAAAGTGAAAATGCCTTTTATTAATAAAAATATGTACAAGATACATACTAAATGATATGCTCTAGGGCATATTACTAACACAGAGGCCACCCAAGTCTACCCAATAGACATCCATGGGGACATTATTGGCCCGCACCTGTGAAACATGCGAAAAGGTGCACGGTGGAATATGCTATAAAGCCACAGGGGCATGTTATAACTATAGCGGCACTAGTCATTTTGCTAAAGATTGTATAAGTGCATGCCATTTTGGACCACCTACCACTTCAGAGGGATCAGCCCAAGTTTCTACCCCTAGAAGTTCACCATTAGTTGGCAGAGGCAGAGGAAGAGGTAGGGGTAGTACACCTAGTAGTCAGAGTACAATAAATTAGCTAGAGCCAAGTAGCGCACCAACCAGAGTGTACACAATGCGTCAGAGAGAGGAGGCTGAGGCGCCGGATGTAGTAGTTGGTACTTTCTCTATCCTTGACCAAAATGCTTATCTATTATTTGTTCCTGGCTCCACACATTCGTATGTTAATGCTAGTGTTCTCTATTTTGCTACTATCCCATGTGTGAAAATGGACATTGATGTGCTAGTAACAAGTCCATTAAGCCAGGAGGTCAGGGTAAATAGAGTGTATAAGGATTGTCTTTTGGTGATCCAAGGACATACTTTCCTATCTGATTTGATTGAAATGCTCTTCAGAGATTATGACATCATCTTGGACATGGATTGGTTAGCCAGGCATCATGCGATGATTGATTGTAGACTAAAAACAGTCACTTTTGGTCTCCCTTAGTATGGTGATGTGGTAATACATAGGGAGAGGTAGTTATTTCCATCAAACCTTACTTCAGTTGCACTTGCTAGAAAATAAATGAGCGGAAGCATGTAAATTGTTATATTAGAGCATTGAATTACAAAAATTTTCTTCTAGGGTTACATGCATCATACCACATACTTTCTGTGCCTAATTAATTTAAATACTCAATTGCATATTAAAACACTTTTAATATGTATTAGGATCTATATTTGTCATTCAAGATTGTGAATTAACAAATTAATCCATTTAAACCCTAGTTTAAAAGAGAAGTTAGAGCACTAACCTCTTTGATGCAATATGGATGTGATTGGCACCTTTAGGAAGCACCTAAGATCCCAAGTGTTGTCCCACTAGCTTGTCCACACCAAGATCACCAATGGGAAGCCCTCAATCTTGCTTCTCAAGCCTTGCCAACCAATTATAAATTAGGTTCTTACCTTTAGAGAGATTGTAGATTTGTATAGGACACTAGAAACAATTTCTAGCAATTTTAATTCAAAGGAATTTGGGCAATTCTCTTTGAATTATTGAGAAAAGATAAAGAGAGGAGAGGGAGGAAGAGGTGCTGCCACACATAAGAGAGAATGAGAGAGTGGCTAAATTTTTCTTTCTTTTCCCTTTTATAATTAGGTCATCACTTAAAACCCTTCCCACATGTTATCACCACATTGCATCCAAATCTTAATTGACTTAATCACATTAAGCCAAGTGTCAAAGCTAGACTTAATCTTGACTTTGATCATCTTACATAATAGGAAGACAAATGGCAAGCTTATATGGTGCCACGTGTCACCATGTGTCATCCTGTGAAATGACCAAATTACCCTTACGTTTTAATTTCGAGTTCTCAACCCAAAATCATTATTTCTTCTCTTGTAATCAATTTATATCAAACATAAATTAATTAATTAATCTCTATTAATTAATTTCTCACAATTAAATTCATATTTAAACACTTTAAATATAAATTTAACTTATACTATACTTCCAGTAACCTAGATTTGGTTTCAAGTCAAGCTAGGGACTTTGCAATCTTATTGCAAATCAAACCTAATTAATTAATTAATTAAACTCTTTAATTAATCAATTAAATCACATTTTACTTGGTGATTATCTTGTATATGTGTGTGACTTACTAGGCTCATCACTAATTAGCAATGAGATATGATATTAACTCTTAATATCATCAGAACTCTTTCTTACCATAAATGATTTCTCTAAATCATTTTAGGCACCTCATAGACCATGGTTAACAACTAGCATAGCATGCCATGGCCACCCAATCAGTAATAAGGAATACCTTAAATGAACCTATAATCATATGTTACCATACACTATAATCTCTCTGTTATAAAATTCCAATTCAAGCTGGAGTCATGGTTTATGTCAAACCCCATTTGCTATGAATATTATGTTCTCTTTTAATTCCAGTTCTTGATTAATTAGATTTTCTTTCCAGAAACTCTTTTCTGACTAAATCTGTCTGTCCTGGCCAGGAACTTGAAACATCAAGAACAATTAAATGAACATAGGATTTTATCCCTATTTACTTAGGGTAACAGATTCCATCTTGATCAATACCTACCTCCATATATAACTAGTAGGAGCCAACGCATGCCCGTATACCCATATACAGTACAAGTATGAAAGTAGTATTAAACTTAAACCACCTTTATACAAGATAACTATGTTATCTCAGGTCTAAAGATTATATGCATTTATATATGACAATGCATTGACAAGAGTAAACTCCATGTGCTTGTCATATGCGTCACTGGTTCGGCCTACTTATCATGTATAAGTGCCTATCATGTTTGTTATATGGCATGAGACTCACCATTCCATCTTATTTACATCTCATATAAATAACTTGGGAACAAACATGATTACAGTCTTTCTGGATAAGTCATGTCCTTACTGTGAAGTATCCTCGATTGTGAACTAATTTATGATACTTTGTGCTAGAAATACTGTCACTCATATTATTAACAACTTAAGAATAGAATTTCTAACAAAATATCAATGGACTTTTCTATTACACATAAATATATTATGTAAATGGAAAAGTGAAATTGCCTTTTATTAATAAAATATATACAAGATACATACTAAATGATATGCTCTAGGGCATACTACTAACAGAAAAATGATCTGAAAAGGGTGTGAAGCTTATTTGGCCCATGTGGTAGACACCCAAGTAGGGAGTCCAGCATTGAGAGACATCCCTATAGTATGTGATTTTTTGAACGTGTTTCTTGAAGAATTACCAGGGTTACCTCTGGAAAGAGAAGTGCAGTTTGAAATAGAGGTTATGCCTGGTGTGGACCCAATCTCTGTTACACCTTATAGAATGGCACCTACTGAGTTGAAGGAGTTAAAGTTGCAGTTGCAAAAACTACTTAATAATGGCTTCATCCGCCCTAATGTGTCAACTTGGGGAGCACCAATACTGTTTGTTAAGAAGAAAGATGGTACTCTCTGTCTGTGATTTGAGTACAGACAGTTGAATAAGGTGACAATAAAGAATAGATATCCACTGCCTCACATAGATGATCTGTTTAATCAGCTGAAGGGTGCAGTTGTGTTCTCCAAAATTGACTTGAGATTGGGTTATTATCAGTTGAAGGTGCAAGAGCAGTGTATTCCAAAAACTACTTTTAGAACTTGATATGGCCACTATGAGTTTCTAGTTATGCCATGCTGGTTGACTAATGCTCCAGCTACTTTTATGGATCTGATGAACACTATCTTCAAACCATATTTAGATTAGTTTGTTGTGGTATTCATTGACGATATTTTGGTGTATTCAAAGAGTGTAGAGGAGCATTATAAACATCTAAGGATTGTACTGCAGACCCTAAGGGAGAAATAATTGTATGCCAAGCTATCGAAGTGTGAATTTTGGCTGAAGGAAATTGCTTTTTTGTGGCACATTGTATCAATTAAAGGCGTTAAGGTAGATCCCAGCAAGGTAGAAGCTATCCTTAATTGGAAGCCACCCAGAAATGTTATAGAAGTTCACAGTTTTCTGGGTTTAGCTGGTTACTACCACCATTTTATAAAGGGATTCTCTATTTTAGCATCTCCACTGACAAAGTTATTCAGAAAGATGTGAAATTTCAATGGACTGATAAATGCCAATAGAGTTTTGATGAGTTGAAGAGATGTTTGACTGAAGCTCAAGTCCTGACTTTACCTACATTGGGTAAAGAATTTATTGTCTATAGTGAAGCTTCTCATAATGGGCTAGGCTGTGTACTGATGTAGGACCGAAATGTCATTGCTTATGCATCACGTCAGCTGAATCCCCATGAGAGAAACTAACCTGCATATGACTTGGAGCTTGCTGCCATAGTGTTTGCTCTGAAGATCTGGAGACACTATTTATATGGGGAGAAGTGTTACATCAACACATATCACAAGAGCTTGAAATATCTGGGCACACAAAAGGAGTTGAATTTGAGACAGAGGAGATGGCTAGAATTGATCAAAGACTATGACTGCTTGATAGACTATCAGCCAGAGAAAGCAAATGTGGTAGTTGATGCCTTAAGTCACAAGACTATGGCTAGTTTAAGGGTTTCTCCTTTGTCCATGGTGTATGAGTTGAGGGCATTGCATGCTAATATGGAGATCTATGACAAGGGACATATGATAGTTACTTGGCAAGTGAAGCTAATGTTGATTGATCAGATTAAAACAACAGCACAAAATGATGAAAAGTATGTGAAATTAATGGAGGAAGCTTGAGATGGCAAGAAACCTGGATTTTCAATGAATGATGATGGCTTCTTGTTACACTAGGGCAAAATGTGCATTCCAAATGATGTGGAATTGAGGCAAATCATTAAGAAGGAAGCACATAATTATCCTTTTGCAATGAATCCTAGCGGAACTAAAATGTACAAAACGATAAAAGATCACTATTTATCAATGGGTATGAAAAAGGACATAGCTAATTATGTATCTAAATGCCTAACTTGTCAACAAGTGAAGGCTAAACACCAAGTGCTAGCTGGTTTGCTACAGCCATTATCAATTCTCAAGTGGAAATGGGAAAGGATCATGATGGATTTTGTGATGGGACTTCCTAGAACACAGAAGAACCATGATGTAGTTTTGGTCATTGTGGATAGATTGACCAAATCTACTAACTTTTTGCCAGTGAAGATGGACTATAGCTAAATTATACATCGATGAGGTAGTGAGACTTCATAAAGTGCCGGTATCTATTGTATCAGATAGAGATCCAAGGTTCACTTCTAGATTCTGGGGTAGTCTGCAAAAAGCCCTGGGAACCAGATTGAACTTCAACACTACATTCCATCCACAGACAGACGGCCAGTCTAAGAGGGTAATTCAGATCTTGAAGGATATGCTACGGGCTTGTGTGATTGAATTTGAAGGTAGTTGGGACACACACTTGCCTTTGATTGAATTTTCCTATAATAATAGCTATCAATCAAGCATTGAGATGCCTCCATGTGAAGCTTTATATGGCAGGAAGTGCAGAACTCCTTTGTGTTGGGATGAAGTGGGTGAAAGGAAACTGATTGGCCCAAAAATTGTTCAACAGACAGAGGAGAAGGTTAAGCTTATCAGAAATAGACTCAATGCTGCATCAGATCATCAGAAGTCCTATATTGATATGAAAAGAAGATACATTGAGTATGTTGTGGGTGATAAGGTATTCCTCAAGGTTTCCCCTTAGAAGAAAATTATGAGATTTGGCAGAAAGGGGAAACTGAGTCCTCGCTTTATCGGGCCATATGAGGTTCTGGAAAGAGTAGGTCCTTTGGCATATAGATTAGCACTACCTTTAGAGCTAGAAAGGATTCATAATATCTTTCATGTGTCTATGTTGAGGAGGTACAGATTAGACCCCTCTCATATTCTACCAGTAGAAGAAATTGAAATGAATCTAGACCTCACTTATGAGGAAAAGCCTATGGAGATCCTAGCATATGAGGTGAAGCAACTGAGGAACAAGCAGATACCTCTAGTGAAAGTGCTATGTAACCATCATTCAGGCGAGGAGGCTACTTGGGAATACAAGGAGGATATGAGGAGACAGCACCCCCAATTGTTCAGAGATTAACACTAGGTAAAATTTCGGGACGAAAATTCTTTTAAAGGGAGGAGAATTATAACACCCCCATTTTAAGTAGAATATACATTGCACTGTTCTGGTGACTAGTGTCTGTCTGAATAGTCAAGATGTCTAGAACTATATCTGTGTCATTTAAAAAAGCCATAAATAAAAAGTAATAGAAATTACATGAAGGTGAAATGGAAATAGGAAAAATAAAACATAATCGGTTAAATGAGCCAAGGTCCCAGCGATGTGTGACTGAATTGGGAAGTGACTATGAGCTCAGTTACTACCCTAATTTCATGTGGGATCCTATGACTCCCCAGGCCAAGAGATAATTAAGAAGCTAATGGTAATGTGAAAACCACAGAAAAGAATAGAGGATAAGTTCAAATAATTGAAACAGAATTTAGGAAGCAACCTAGTGCTATTAGAAAAATTGATCAGACCTAATAAGGGGCATTTTGGTTAATTCACTCTTAGAGGTGACTCTTAGCCTAAATGTCCATTAAAATGTGTAAAATTAAAATAATGAAAAATAGATTAAAAGTGAAGAGGTATAGTGGAAGAAAGAAAAAAGAAAAGAAAAATTCAATTTTTAAAATAATTACTTTTTAAATATTGAAATGGGGACATAATTATAAACTTTAAAAGGGATAAAAATTTGTTAAAGAAAAATCAAACTTTCCTTCTTTTCTTCCCATTGTCGTCTCATCTTTCTCTCTTCTTTCTCTTTTTCTTTTCTTTTCACCATTGAAGATCACTTTAAGCTTTTATAACTCTAGTTTTACTCCCTTAAAACCTAAGCCAATTCAATAAAAAAGTTGATATTTTAGCTTGATAAGAAGATTTAAAGAGAGAATTTCAAGAAATAAGTGGAGATTAAAAAGATTGAAAAGCTCTATATAGGTGAGTCTCTCTCTTAGCTTGAATTAGTATATGCTCATGTAATTAAGAATGATTAAGTGGAAATTAACTTAATAATTGAAAAAATATATATGGAACTTAATCACTAAATTTCGGCCAGCTTGTAAGGGTTAGGGATTTGATGAGTTTAATTTAAATTAAACATGCTTTGTGATGTTTTATGAGGTGTATACATGATTGGTGAAGTAAATTAGCATGAATTAGGAAATTGGGAGAATTAGGGTTTATGGTGGTTAGGGTTTTGGAAGAAATTAGAGATTTTTTAGAATTGTTGACCAATTGATGTTATGGTGCTCAATTATGGTCAATTTGTGTGCTTATAATTGTGAATTGATGAATGGAATTGAGATAAGTTGTGAATGTTGAGTTGCTGAATTCTGGACCAATGAGTCCAGCAAGTTTAAATGGCCATAAGTAGAGTTGTGTTACTACAATTAGTGTGAGGCAAATTGGAAATGCAACTAGGGTCATAATGTCACATTTTTTATGAAGAAACCTTGCCTAAAAACTGACCCCAACTTGACCTAAAATTGGCTTGAATCCGGAATTGGTAGTCTGATTCTAGACAGAATTGACTAAATGAATAGTACATATTCAATTGACTATAACTTTGTGTAGGGAGGTCCAAATGACCTGATTATTGAACCCATGGAAAGCTTAAACATAGTAGAACAACTTTCATGAAGAACAGAAACCTAAATTCTGACCATAATCTAATCAAATTGCTAACTAAATTTAGCTCATTAAAACTGTCAGAATCAGAATTTGCCCATAAATTCTGGACATAGACTAATCCGGCCAGTTATGGTAAAAATGCCATAACTTGAGCTACAAAACTTTAAATGAAATTATCTAAAAAGGAAATTAAAGTAGAGACATTAAAGAACAACTTTGATGAAGAAATTTTGGCCAAATTCTAACTGTAGATTAGTCCAATGAAAAAGTAAACATAAGTGACCAAATCTGAAATTCTGAAATTTCTTCTAATAAGCCTTGAATTGTAATTGGCAACTAATGCCAACAAGTTTATAACCCAAAATATGGTATGATCATGTGTTTAGAATTTGTATACTAGTTATTTATGAAATAGTAAAAAATTTTCATAAATAGTATTTTGAATAGTAACCACAATAGCATCAAATGCAAAGAACCCAACTTTATCAGACTTTGTAAGTAAAATTAAGTATACAAAATTTAATTGTTGGAATTATTATTAGAAATGATTTGGATGGGCATTGAAACACTTTAATTATGTGTTTCAGTTGGAAAGGAGCCCTCCAAGGAAGAAAGAAAAGTAGATTAAATCAAGACAAGCAAAAAAGGTGGACAACAAATTTTAAATTCTTTGTTTCTACTTGAAAATTTCTTGAAATAAATATTGTGAATAATTTTTTATTGTTATGGCTTTGAGAATTTTATTTGAAAAATGGTGTGTTGTATACTTTGTAAATGAGAATTTGGAATGAAATATGATTTGTGAATTGTATGAAATATTTAAATGATATGGTTTTGAATCAAACTTTGAATACACACTTGGCATGGCAGTTCTATTGTGTTCCTCCTCCATCAATGGAGTTGAGATTGATTATATTCCTCCCTCTCTAGTTTACCAGTTTGAGGTTGAGATCGAATGAGTACTCATATAGCTAGCTAGTCACCTCCCTCATTAATTTTGATTAGTGAGGTTGTAGATTGCTTTGTCGTAGTGTACAACACGGCATTGATCGTGAAATTTTATGTCATTACCTAAGTTGTGTTAATTATTGCCAACACTATTGTTTACAATTTATTTTGATAAAGTGTTATAAAAAATATTAATATCAGCTTTGTGTTAGTAGTATGCCCTAGAGCATATCATTTAATATGTATCTTATACATGTTTTTATTAATAAAAGGCATTTTCACTTTTCCGTTTACATAATATATTTATATGTAATAAAAAAGGTCCATTGATATTTTGTTAGAAATTCTATTCTTAAGTTGTTAAGAATATGAGTGACAGTATTTCTAGCACAAAGTATCATAAATAGGTTCACAATCGAGGATACTTCACAATAAGGACATGACTTATCCAGAAAGATTGTAATCATGTTTGTTCCCAAGTTATTTATATGAGATGTAAATAAGATGGAATGGTGAGTCTCATGCCATATAACAAATATGATAGGCACTTGTACATGATAAGTAGGTCGAACCAGTGACATTTATATAACAAGCACATGGAGTTTACTCTTGTCAATGTATTGTCATAAATCATATCAGTGCATAAAATCTTTACACCTGAGATAGCACAATTATCTTGTATATAGGTAGTTTGAGTTTGATACTGCTTTCATACTTGTACTGTGTATGAGTATATGGGCATGTGTTGGCTCCTACTAGTTATATATGGAGGTAGGTGTTGATCAAGATGGAATTTGTTCCTCTAAGTAAATAGGGATAAAATCCTATGTTTATTTAATTGTTCTTGATGTTTCAAGTTCCTGACCAGGACAGATAGATTTAATTAGAAAAGAGTTTCTGATGAGAAAATCTTTTAGTCAAGAACTGGAATTAAAAGAGAACATAATATTCATAGCAAATGGGGTTTGACATAAACCATGACTCCAGCTTGAGTTAGGATTTTGTAACAGAGAGATTCTAGTGCATGGTAACATGTGATTATAGGTTCATTTAAGGTAAACCTTATTACTAATTGGGTGGCCATGGCATGCTATGCTAGGTGTTAACCATTGTCTATGAGGTGCATAAAATGGTTTAGAGAAATCATTTATGGTAAGAAAGAGTTCTGATGATATTAAGAGTTGATATCATATCTCATTGCCAATTAGTGATGAGCCAAGTAAGTCACACACATACACAAGTAATCAACAAATTAAATATGATTTAATTAATTAATTAATTAAAGAGTTTAATTGATTAATTAAATAGGTTTGGTTTGCAATTAGATTGCAAAGTCTCTAGCATGACTTGAAACCAAATCTAGATTATTGGATGTATAGTATAAGTTAAATTTATATTTAAAGTGTTTAAATATGAATTTAATTAATGAGAAATTAATTAATAAAGATTAATTAATTGATTTATATTTGATATAAATTGATTAGAAAAAGAGAAAATAATTATTTTGGGTTGAGAACTCAAAATTAAGACACAGGGGCATTTTGGTCATTTCACAGAGTGACATGTGGCACCATGAGATGGTGACACATGGCACTACATATAAGCTTGCCAAATGTCTTTTAATCATGTAAGATGATTAAAATTAAGATTAAATATAGGTTTGACACTTAGCACAATGTGATTGGGTCAATTAAACCTACAGCCAATCAGAAGGTGACATGTGGTAAGGGTTTTAAGTGGTGACCTAGCTATATAAGTGTTGTTATGAAAAGAAAAATTATCACCAGCTGCTGCCTCCCTTTGTACCACCACCCTTGAGGCTCCCATTGAAACAACCCTATTTGCATAGCCTGGTATATTTCACTATTCCGATGACCAGAGTCGGTCTAGATAATTAAGGGGATTAGAACCACACTTAAGACAACTAGATAAGCCATAAACACAAATAATTAGTAATTGTCAATTAGTTAAGTATAAATAAGAAAAACAGAACATAAGAAGTTAAATAAGCCGAGAGTCACAGCGATGGGTATCCTTCTCGGGAAAGACTGCGAAGTCGATTTAAACTCAAATTTCGAACCGTAAAATATGACGCTGCGGTTCATAGGACTATTATGAACACAGTGGAAAAGAGAAAATCACGGAAAAAGGTTGTTAAGCTAGTCAAATAATTAGGTCAAGGATCCGAAAGAAATATTGAATTATTTGCAAACCGGGTTGAACCGGTGAGGGGCAATTTGGTCAATTGACCTCAAGAGCAGACTCCTGACCCAACTGTCAAATAAAATCGGAGAAAAGAAAATTTCAGAATCGAGAATTAAATTAAAGAACTAATAGAAAAAAAAAGAAATGAAAAAGGTGTAGGGAGATGACATCATGCATGATGCCATAAATGTTATAATTAATAAATTTAATTATATTGATTTTTGGTCTTCCATAAGATAAAGACATAAAGAAAAGAAAAAAAAAAAAAAATTGGTTTTCTTCCATTCTTGCCGCCTCCCTTCCCTCTCCCAAAGCTCCCTCACCAAAACTCCATTAAAGCTCATTTTTGAGCTTGAAGAACCAAAATCCTACGATAGAAAATTGTCTTACCATAACTAGACTTTGTTTGGGAAAATAGGACAGAAGATTCAAGGAAAAGAAAGAAGAAAATTTTGAAGAAAAGAAGAAAGAAAATTCTGCACTAAGATTAGTGATTCAAACTTGAAACTTTTAGTTTAATCTTTGTGATTTTAGCTTAAGGAACTTAGAAATGAACATAAAATCAAATGAAAACAAGGGTTGGAGGACTATATGTAAATTGTGTCCAGCTGCGGTTTGAGATGGGAATGCATGAATTTGATTGAATTAAAAGTGTATGTAAACTTGAATGAGTGAGAAATGGTATTGGTATGCTTTGAATTAATTAAATGTAACCAATATGTGAATTAGGGTTTTGGACATTAGGGTTTAGAGACAAAAATGTGAGAAACTTGTAAATGATGTCTTGGACCTAATTTGAAGTGAGAAATGGTCAACGGTGACCAAATGAAGTTCGTTGGAATGGTTGGAGTTAAGGCCAAGTTCGGATTGAGTGTGGTCATGCTGCTGGTAGCATGACCAAGTTACCTTTGAGAGACCAAAAATGAAATTTTATAAGTCCAATTGGTATGAGACCAGTTGGGAATCAAAATAGACACTGAATGATGTCGCAAGGGATTTTGGCGGTCGCCTGAACGAACCCTCACCGAAGTGGGAAAGAGTGAGGAGTCGCCACTTTAATTTTGAGGGAAATTAAAGAAAACCGTTTATGAAGATAAATTGAGATGAAACCACTTCTAGGCAGAGATTCTAGGTTCGGGGTCCGTAAACGGGTGGGGAAGGTGTTAGGCACCCCACCTCGTCCCTTAATAAGGGTAAGTAGATTTAATTTTCCATTAGTTAGGAGGGCTTGAATGGACATGTTAATCCTTTTGACTAAAGGAACATTTGATTTTTCACTAAATTTGGATCACCCAGATACATAAGTAAATGAGACAACCTTAGTGAGTTACTGTTGTATGTTAATTTTATTTGAAAGAAACATTTTATTAAAATTTAATTTAAGAATTGGATGAGAACTCTTCTCCGAACTCTTTAATATTTATTAAAATTTTGAGTTGAGACCGGATAAGAACTCTCCTCCGATCTCTATTTAATATTTATTAAAATTTTGAGTTGAGACCGGATAAGAACTCTCCTCCGATCTCTATTTAATATTTATTAAAATTTTGAGTTGAGACCGGATAAGAACTCTCTTCCGATCTCTATTAAGTATTTATTTTAAATTTTGAGTTGAGACCGGATAAGAACTCTCTTCCGATCTCTATTAAGTATTTATTTTAAATTTTGTGTTGAGACCGGATAAGAACTCTCCTCCATTATCTTTTAAATTAACAGGAGCCTGAATGGGATCTTTCCGATCTCCCGAATTTTAATTTGAGCTACATGTCATAAGGACCCAAAGCTAAGGATTCTGGCGTTCAAAGGTGCTGGGGATAAGGCTTCTTTTAACTAATTGATATTTTGTGACTAAATAAGAGAAGTTGGACTGAATTTTGCTGACCTCCCCTAAGGTCACTTTACCAGTATCCTATCTGTACCCTTTTACTTATCTGAGTTTTGATTTTTATTCCGCCTTATGGCATTATGCTGGATTGCTTCCCACGTTAGCTTAGTGGTTCAATTTTACTATTTCCCTGACGTGTTATTTAGACCCTCTTTTTTTTAAAGAGACACTTTAAACACCGTTACCTACATTTTGTCTAACTGCTTCTACGTAACTCGGGGCTAGATGACTTGCGTTTAGAAATAATAAAGATTAACAAAAGTGTGGGTTAGCCAGCACGGGGGGTATACTAGAGCATATCTTTTCTTTGTATTTTTTTAGCGTGACATGGACTTAAAGAAAACAACAGGCATAAGAAAAAGAATGAAGGAAATACGTGAAACGAGAAGTAGACTTAATAAAATGGCGATATTAACACTGACCTGTAGGGAGTCGAGTCTATTGAACTAACTACAGAATCGCAAAAAGTAGCAAGATTGCAGGTTGGCAGCCGGATGACTATGGTTTGCCTTGAAATGAAGTATTCTTTGTTAAAATGTAAACAGGTCAAAATAACCAAGCTTGAGTGGAGTTGAGCTTAGACAATATGAATGAAAATAGAGGATAACAAAGACAGAAAGTGGGAGTGGCACAGGATAATGAATGAACTGAAAATGGAAAATTTCAGTATTCAAGAATCCCTTTTGCAAGAAAACACTTCAGAAAACTAGTTTCAAAAGTTTCTTCCTACGTAAACTCAAAAAAATAGCAGAGTAACAAACTGAATTAAGTTTCAGAGTTATTCCACTATAGCCACTCCCTCTTATCTATATATTTTTTTTTCGTCCCCCCTTTTGAACAGTTTTCAGGCAGGTATTTATAGGAATCGGGTGCTCCCCATGAAGGGTCAGGATTTATTTTGAGGGAGATGGAGGGTCTGGATTTTGAAGGACATGATCAGATGCTTGAGAATTAAAGAGAACCAAAATGAACGGCTGAGATTATTCTTCAGAATATTCGTCCTTTTCTTCTTTCAATCTGACGGTCTCAAATCCTCTTGTCCGGAGTGATCTGAGGGCTAAGAGCGAAAGGCGCTGGTCTTGTCGTCTCCTCTCTTGATCCAAGGGCTCCGGGTTCGTCCTTACAAGTGAAATCAACGGTGGAGATTGGGATGTACAGGACTATCATGACATACCCTGGCACCTGTCAGCATTACGGGCGATTCTTAAGCGTGCGGTGGAGATCTCGTCTGCCACGCTTTAACTACCTCGGCTCTGATTCTGACGACGGTTATTTGGGATTTGTCTTATTCTTTTTGCCTTCGGATCCCTCCCACGCTTCTATTCTGATCTCTCATGCTGATCTCCCATCTTCCAATCTCTATTATTCCGATCCCTAGAGATCGCCCAAATGATTTAATCCGATCTTTGGGAAATAAAAGTCAATTATCATCTTATTATTATTGCATTGATTATTTTCCGATCTCTGATGTGTTTATCCGATCTGGTTCCCAACTGAACAACCCTTAACTGATCCGCAATTCGAAACATTTATCTTAATATGCCGATCTCTAATTAGCCGTTCTCTTTATGGAATTTCAGAGACGTGTCAGAACAGCTGGCAAATCCCATTAACCGATGCATTGCCTGGGACATCGTGAGCATTAAATGCTCGGACGAGTATAAATAGGGGTAGGGGTTAGCCAGTTTCTTACTTATGCCATTTTCTGTCTCTCGTAAGCAATTCCAAAACTCTCCCAATTTTCAAGCTCTTCCGACTCCGTTCAAGCTCCGGTAAAGGTTATAATCCTTCTTTTAGCTTTAAGTTCTTTGTTTTCCTTAAAAATGAGCTGCATCGAAGGTCAGAGAGCGGCAAGCCCACCTTCCGTCCATGTTTCATGGTCGTCTGATGAAGTAGAGGTGGTTGGGCCAAGCGCACGACCAGAACCTTCTAGGGTCTCCGTTCCAGCTCGGGGGCGAACCGCACCATCGAGGCTTGTACCTTCCTCAGGGAGGGAGAATCTTCCTATGGACGAGCTGCCATCGATCTTGCAAGAAACCGATCTGCAGTCGTTTAGCCAGGAGTACAACATTGAGCCCGATTCATATGAACTTATCCGGTGTCACGGCGATCACCGAGCCGATCACTTCTTTGAAGAGAATGACATGGTTATGGTATACGAGGAACAGTTAAAGGCCGGTCTTCGGTTCCCTCTGGACGACTTCTTCAAGGAGGTCCTAAAATTTCACCGAGTGTGCATTGCCCAAATTCACCCTAACTCGTGGCGGATCTTAGTAGCCTTTCGAGGCCTGTGCCGAGCTAAGGGAATCAGACCTACGGCTAAGGTGTTCGCCGAACTGCACAGGCTAACTCGCCGAAAGGACGACGAGCACTGGTTCTTTCAGGCGAAGCCTCATTGTGGGCTCTTTACCGATCTGCCCTCCTCCCTTAAGAATTGGAAGAACCGCTTCTTCATTCTGAGGAGCAAAAATCCGACCTGCTTTGAGGACTTCCCCCGTAGCTGGTGGCACCAGGGGCCCTTGATTCTGAAGCGTATTACCCTAAACAAGGAGGAAAGCCTAGTAGTGATGGAACTGAAGAATCAAGCTGCCACTCTAAAGTACTCCTGTTTAGATGCGGTGACTGCCGAGCTGCATCATTGGACGATGGAGTTGATCACGGGCGAAAATCGCGGGCTTCAGCTCTCTGATCTTGGCATCGGTATTTTTCTATTTCTCAGATCTTTGGACCTTAGCGATCTCACTGACCTCTTTTTTGTGCAGGTATGGCGGGTGGTGAAGGTTCCACGAAGCAGAAGAAAGAAAGAGAGATTTCCCGGAAAATAAAGGAGATGAAGCGTTCGGCACTACTTCAAACACCCGGCCATGAACCTGGGGAGATACAAGGGGACCTGCCTCGACCTTCGGAACCGCCGATCGCAGAAGCTGTCCGATCTCCTCCTCGACGAAAAGAGCCGCCTCCACCTCCTCCAATTGCTCCAAGCACAAAAGGGGGTCGTTCTCGACCTCCTGCGAGGCCCCCTTCTCGTGGCGCTCAAGTGCTGATTGCTTTCCTGGAGAACAACCGGACTGTTCGGGAGAACCCCGATTTTGCCAAAGTCTTGGGGTCTTCCATCTACCTTCGGGAGGATCGGGACAGACTGTCTCTGGACGATCTTGACAACATCCTGACCCGATCCATGAGTCTGAATGTAGAGTGCCTGGTGAACCAGCACATAGTCCGGGAAAAGGCGCACTGCCTGGGTAAGGAGGTCGAGAAGAAGAGTCAAGAGGTGGCATCCCTCCGATCCCAACTCTCATCCGCCCAGGATTACATATCTCAAATTAAGGGGCGCTTGAAGTACTATGAGGATAAGCTGGCCGAACAGACTCATGTTCTGGCTGAAAGGGATCATGCTCTTAGAGAAGTCCAGGCGCTCCGGGCCAACGAAGCTGCTCAGGTCGCTCATCTTGCTGAGGAGCTTAAGGCAAAAGATGAAGAGATGGTGACAGGAATAGCCGGTGCTTATGTGAACGCTCACAAGGATCTCTTGGCCGAGCTCCAGAAGCGTTACTTAGATGAGGACTTCTCTTGGATGGCCGATCTGGCTCCCGAAGGCGAGGAGGAAAGCGAAGAGGAGGCCAAGGGTGAGAGAGAAAATGAGCAAAATGTAGCTCAGGCTGGGGGTGATCCCCCAGCCGAATGACTTGTACAAATTTTGAAATGAAATGAAGTGGAATGCCCTTTTTGTTCGATGAATGGTTATGATCGGAAAATTTCTAAATTATTAAACACTTGGTTGTCTGAGTATGTTGAAATAACTGAAAATGATTATTAACCTAAGTGTGAGAGATCGGAAAACACAATGAGCATGAGATCGGTAGGGAAGAAATGCTGAACGGGACTTGATTAAAATTGGAAATTTAACTTGAACACTTAAGATCGGAATCCTCATTAAACCGGACCAAAACCTTAGCTCTTAAACTTTTGAAAGGGAGATCGGCAATAAAACTGGTAAGAAAAGATCTAGCATCAGTTCATTTCGTTTGTCAACAGAGATCAGGAATATACTTGTCTGGTCCGGAGATTCGACAATGGGTTTGAGAGATCGGTGAGCGATTTAATAGGTAGTAAGGCTTTGGTAGCGTGAGGACTTAACATTGATTCAATTCTTTCTGAGGAGAGATCGGAAATGTGACTGTCTATCAAAGAGAGATCGGAAATGTGATTAGCTGTCAAAAGGAGACTTAGTACTGAGGTCAGTTTCAAAGTTTTATTGATTTTGGGGATCGGCCAAAATATGGTGTCGACAGCTGCCCCTCTTTACATAATTTCTATTAAAGGGAAAATTTCCCGTGTAGGAATTATGTAAAGATTCAGACTCATATTTTGGACGATTAGGTGTTCGAAGTTAGGGAGCTAAAGCACACTTAAGTTGGTGACCTAGAAATCGACAACATAAGTTAAATTAAAATCAACTTGGATCAAGGAACCAGAGGTTGATAACAGGAAATTTAAATTACAGGAAATTAAAATTGGCAGGAAATTTAAATTGCAGGAAATTAAAATCAACTTAGATCAAGGAACCAGAGGTTGATAACAGGAAATTTAAATTGCAGGAAATTAAAATCAACTTAGATCAAGGAACCAGAGGTTGATAACAGGAAATGTAAATTGCTGGAAATTAAAATCAACTTAGATCAAGGAACCAGAGGTTGATAACAGGAAATTTAAATTGCAGGAAATTAAAATCAACTTAGATCAAGGAACCAGAGGTTGATAACAGGAAATTTAAATTGCAGGAAATTAAAATCAACTTAGATCAAGGAACCAGAGGTTGATAACAGGAAATTTAAATTACAGGAAATTAAAATCAACTTAGATCAAGGAACCAGAGGTTGATAAAAGGAAATGTAAATTGCTGGAAATTAAAATCAACTTAGATCAAGGAACCAGAGGTTGAAAATAGGAAATGTAAATTGCTGGAAATTAAAATCAACTTAGATCAAGGAACCAGGAACCAGAGGTTGATAACAGGAAATGTAAATTGCTGGAAATTAAAATCAACTTAGATCAAGGAACCAGATGTTGATAACAAGAAATGTAAATTGTAGGAAATTAAAATCAACTTGGATCAAGGAACCAGAGGTTGATAACAGGAAATGGAAATTGCTGGAAATTAAAATCAACTTAGATCAAGGAACCAGAGGTTGATAATAGGAAATGTAAATTGCAGGAAATTAAAATCAACTTAGATCAAGGAACCAGAGGTTGATAACAGGAAATCTAAATTGTTGGAAATTAAAATCAACTTAGATCAAGGAACCAGAGGTTGATAACAGGAAATTTAAATTGCAGGAAATTAAAATCAACTTAGATCAAGAAACCAGAGGTTGATAACAGGAAATGTAAATTGCTGGAAATTAAAATCAACTTAGATCAAGGAACCAGAGGTTGATAACAGAAAATGTAAATCGCAGGAAATTAAAATCAACTTAGATCAAGGAACCAGAGGTTGATAACAGGAAATGTAAATTGCTGGAAATTAAAATCAACTTAGATCAAGGAACCAGAGGTTGATAAATGAAAATGTAAATCGCAGGAAATTAAAATCAACTTAGATCAAGGAACCAGAGGTTGATAACAGGAAATGTAAATTGCTGGAAATTAAAATCAACTTAGATCAAGGAACCAGAGGTTGATAACAGGAAATTTAAATTGCAGGAAATTAAAATCAACTTAGATCAAGGAACCAGAGGTTGATAACAGGAAACTTAAATTGCATTTACAAAGCAAGCCTAATCCGGACACAAGAAGTTCTTCCGCAATGAAGTGTACTGAACAGAATCCCGAAGGCCGATGATGAATGGAGGACGAGTCGTAAGACTTAACCTATGGCCTCATTTCTTCAAATGCCCCATTTCTGTTTTTTTTTTTACTTTCTCCCGAAAAGCACCCTTGCGGGTTTTCACTTCCCCTTCGTCTATATAACTAGAAGCGCCCTTCCAGGTTTTCACCTCTAGTTTTTTTTTTTTTTTTTTGAATAACTCACTTTTTCAGGATGCCTTTTCGGGTTTTCATCCTTCACTCATTTTGCAGAAGGCGCACTCTCGGGTTTTCACCCTCTTTCCCACATTTTGCTAGGGGTGCCCTTTCGGGTTTTCACTCCTTTTTCTTTTTTTTAAGGATGCCCTTTCGGGTTTTCATCCCTATTTTCCTTTTGTGTACCCTTTTCCTGGTCATTCCCTGCAAATCTCATAGTAAAGTATGTGAGGTTATCAATTGTTAAATCCTAATCTTATGGCAAAAATTTTAATTGATTTAAATAGCTCATTAAATAACGAGATTGCAGAAAGATAAATATAAGGGAAAGATAGAAACATGGGGAATGAAGTGTGATTTTATTACGGTTTTAATAAAAACAAAGAAGAAGTTTCAAAGAAGAAGGGTACAAGGATAGCTCTCACATATTCCCTGTGGCTGATTTTTGAAATCCCTTAACTGCCATTATTTCAAGTTCTCTGAAGCCTCATGCCGTGACAGTTTCCTCTTCATCCTGGTTTCATGCCCCCCATTCCTTATTTCTCCCTTTTTGTTCTCGAGATGCCCTTTCGGGTTTTCACCCCTAGATTTTTAATTTTTTCCTTTTTTTTGGATAACTCACTTTTTCAGGATGCCCTTTCGGGTTTTCATCCTTCACTCGTTTTATAGAAAGCGCCCCTTCGGGGTTTTCACCTTCTTTCACACATTTTGCTAGGACCGCCCTTTCGGGTTTTCACTCCTACTTTTTATTTTTTTTTATTTTTTTTTTATTTATTTTTTTTTTAGGCATAGTATCTCTTGACGGTGTCAGCGTTCACAGGTCTCGGAAACTCTTCATCGTCCATGTGGGTCAAGATCAAGGCTCCTCCAGAAAATGTCTTTTTAACCATGTAGGGTCCCTTGTAGGTTGGTGACCATTTGCCCAGGGGATCGTTTTGATTCGGCAGCACTTTCTTCAGAACTAGGTCCCCGGGTTGGAATTCGCGTGGGCGAACGCTTTTATCAAATGCTCTAGCCATCCTCATCTGGTATAACTGCCCATGACATGCTGCTGCTAACCTTTTCTC
This sequence comes from Hevea brasiliensis, assembly GCF_030052815.1. NCBI lineage: Eukaryota > Viridiplantae > Streptophyta > Magnoliopsida > Malpighiales > Euphorbiaceae > Hevea > Hevea brasiliensis. Next base: position 7,255,495 of record NC_079508.1, on the reverse strand, counting down.
ATCGAGCAAGTTTAATTGATCCAACCTTGACTGGATCCATTCTGACTCATCAGTCCCTGATTCCTTCAGAATCCTTAGGGAAGGAATTTCAACTTCAATAGGTGATACCGCTTCCATCCCGAAAACCAGTGAGTGTGGAGTTGCCGCGGTTGAGGTTCTTACAGAAGTTCGGTATGCGTGGAGAGCATAAGGAAGCATATCATGCCAATCCCTATACGTGACTGTCATTTTCCGGATTATCCTCTTGAGGTTTTTGTTTGCAGCTTCCACCACTCCATTCATCTGGGGACGGTATGGGGAGGAATTGAGGTGTCAGATTTTGTATTGATCACACAATTTCTGAATCCTCGGACCATTTAGATTCTTAGCGTTATCAGTTACGATTTCATTAGGGAGGCCATGCCGGCAGATGATATTGTTTCTGAGGAATTTGAGAAACGTGTTCTGCGTGATATGGGCATATGACGTGGCTTCGACCCACTTAGAAAAATAGTCGATAGCTACTAGGATAAATCTGTGCCCATTGGATGCCTTAGGGTTAATGGGACCGATCACATCGATGCCCCACATTGCGAAAGGCCATGGTGAGACGAGGTTGAACAACTTGTGAGGTGGCACATTTATCGGATCGGCATAGATCTGACATTTATGGCACTTCCGAAAATACTCGATGCAATCTTTTTCCATTGTGGTCCAAAAATACCCCCGTCGCATGATTTGCTTAGCCATCATGTGCCCATTGGCATGGGTTGCACAATTTCCCTCATGAGTCTCCAAAAGGATTTTCTTCGCCTCTTTTGCATCCACACATCTCAACAGTTCACCGTTGGACCCTCTCTTGTATAGGGTTTCACCACTGGGGAAGTATCCCAATGCTAATCTCCGAAGCATCCTCTTTTCGTTTCGGTTTGCCCCTGAGGGGAATTCTCTGGTTCTGCAGTAGACCAGGATGTCATGATACCAAGGTTTACCGTCGGGCTCTTCTTCAATCATGAAGCAGTAAGCTGGCTCATCCCTTGCTTTAATCCTCAATGCTTGAGTTGTCTGCCCTTCTTCCATTTGGGCCATAACGGCTAGAGTAGCTAAAGCATCAGCAAATTAATTCTTGTCTCTACTAAGGTGAGTGAAAGAGATCTCTTCGAATTTCTTAATCAGCTCCAGTAAGTACTTCTGATATGGGATTAGCTTGGGATCCTTGGTTTGCCATTCTCCCTTGACTTGGTATATAATCAGGGCTGAGTCTCCATATACCTCCAACTTCCTGATTTTCATTTTGATTGCAGCCTGTAGACCCCTCACACAAGCTCATATTCTGCGACGTTGTTGGTGCAGTCAAATCTCAACTTAATGGCTATCGGGAAGTGCTTTCCATCTGGGGATATCAATACAGCTCCAAATCCATTCTGGACAAATTGTGACTCAGTGAAATACATTTCCCATACATCGGCTGGCCCCTCTTCTTCGCAGTCTACTTCATTAATATGCTCATCAGGGAACTCAAAATCCTGAGCTTCATAATCCTGGATAGGATTTTCTACTAGGAGGTCAGCGATCACGCTACCTTTCACTGCCTTCCGGGTCATATAGACTATGTCATATTGGGAGAGTATGACCTGCTACTTGGCTATCCTACCTGGCACGAATGGGCTTTCGAATACATATTTGATAGGATCCATCCTGGAGATGAGCCATGTCTTGTGATTCAGCATGTAGTGCTTGAGGCGATTCATTTGTCGTGCTAATGCGCAGCAAGTCTTTTCTAAGAAAGAATATCTTGACTCACAATCATTGAACTTTTTGCTCAGGTAATAAATAGCCCTTTCCTTTCGGCCAGTATCGTCATGTTGTCCCAAAACGCACCCCATCGAGTTCTGTTGGACTGCCATATACAGGATCAAAGGTCTCCCCGCCATGGGTGGAACCAACACTGGTGGGTTTGATAGATACCGCTTGATTGTCTCAAAAGCCTCTTGACAAACTGAATCCCACTGGGTGGTGTTGTTCTTTCGGAGCAGTTTAAAAATAGGCTCGGCTTTAGCGGTGAGATTGGAAATAAATCTTGATATGTAGTTCAATTTTCCCAGGAAACTGCGCACCTCCCTTTCTGTTTTTGGGGGTGGCATTTCTTGAATAGCTCGAACCTTGTCTAGGTCTACTTCTATTCCCCTCTCGCTTACTATGAATCCTAACAACTTTCCCGATCTAGCTCCGAATATGCATTTGGCAGGGTTCAGTTTCAACTGGTATTTCCTGAGCCTTTCGAATACCCTCCTCATCACCTGTACGTGGCTTTCTTTTCCTCTGGATTTAATGATCATATCATCCACATACACTTCCACCTCTTTATGCATCATATCGTGGAATAATGTGACCATTGCGCGCTGGTAGGTAGCACCAGCATTCTTCAACCCGAAGGGCATGACCCGATAGCAAAATACTCCCCATTGAGTAATAAAAGCGGTTTTTTCTTTGTCTTCCTCATCCATTGGGATTTGATTGTACCCAGATGCCCCATCAATGCATGAGCACTTGCCCAATCCCGCAGCATTGTCTACCAACACATCAATGTGGGGGAGAGGGAAATCATCTTTTAGACTTGCTTTATTAAGATCCCTGTAGTCAACGCACACCCTGACTCTCCCGTCCTTCTTCATTACCGGGACGACGTTAGCCACCCATTGGGGATATTTGACCACTTCCAGGAACCCAGCGTCATACTGTTTCTTGACTTCATCCCTAACATTGAGCAGTGTGTCGGGATTCATTCTCCTTAACTTCTGCTTTACCGGGACTGTCCCCGGAATTAGGGGAATTTTGTGTGTCACTATCTGAGGGTCCAAACCCACCATATCATCATAGCTCCAAGAAAATACGTCGAGGAATTCTTTAAGCAGACTGATCATATCTCCCAATTCTTCGCTCTCCACTACCTTAAGTTTCCTTTTTACTTCCTCTGTGCCTAAATTTATAGTGTGCGTTTCATCTCCACAAGGCACTAGGGAGGGTTCATCCTTTTCATTGCTTTCTTCTGTAAGGTCTTCCTTAGAATCACTTAAAGTAATGGCAGTTATGGGGATTTCAAAATTAACCAGAGGAATTTCTGAGTCTATTGGATTATTAGGTGTTAATTGATGAATGGTCCTGAATGAATAAAAATGGAACATATTATAAGGATGAAATTCAAAAGGAAAGAATTGGATTTAAAATGCGCTATTAATTCATTAATATTTATGCCATAAGAAAAAGGTCCATTTACAGTATTACACTTGTCATCATGGACAAAATGATCAAGTGTAGATAACCAAAGGTACTTTACTCGAAATTGAGTACAGGGATGTCCTCTGCCGTCCAGTTGTCCAGTTCTTGCCCCTCAGCCTCATACAAGGAATCCATGGATGGTTCTTCAGGGGACTCTTTCCTTTCATTCCCAAATTCTATCATGTTCACACCATTGCCTGCACTATGGTTGGGCAATGGGTTTGAGGTAACATTGGGGAGGGAACCATTTCCCTCAATTTTCAACCACCCGTTTCGGATTAAAGCGTGCACTCTCCCCCTGAGTGCACCGCAGTTATCAGTTGAATGCCCTTGTGCCCCTCCATGGTACTCACAACGGGCAGTGGCATCATACCACCTGGGGTATGGCGGCTGGATCGGGTCTAGGGGAACTGGTACAATTTGGTTTATACTGACAAGGTATCGGTATATTTCACTGAGAGGGAGGGGAAGAGGTGGATCAGGGTTTCTTGGGGGTTTTGGGTTGTTTTGTGGTGGTCTTGGTTGAGCAGGAGGAGGAGGTGGTCTTGGTTGGTAATTTGTAGGTGAAGGGTATTGTGGGCGTGGGTGTGGATAATTTGGGAAAGGCGGTGGAATGTTTGCGATGGTTTGGCCATGAGGGGAAGGATATGGCCGGTAATTGTTTTGAGAGAATGGGGAATAATTGTTTTGACGGGTGACAGAATGCACATCACCCTCCTTCTTCTTGCCAAAGCTGGCAGTCTTTTTCGCAGGGTTCTCAGCCAACTCCTGCAACCGTCCCATTCTTAGATTGGCCTCTATTCTTTCACCGGCCTGTATGATGTCAGAGAAGCTGTTGGAAGTGTTCCCAATCATCAAATTGAAATAGGGGGCTTTCAAAGTCTCAATGAACAAAGAGCACAGCTCATTGTCAGTAATCGGAGGGTGTACTTCTGCCGCCTTTTCTCTCCATCTCTGGGCATACTCCTTGAAGCTTTCCCTATCCCTCTGCACCAGGTTTTGAAGATCCCTCCTTGTGGGGGCCACATCGCAGTTAAATTTGTACTGCTTTAAGAAGGCATCAGCTAAATCCTTCCAGGAGCGCAGTTTGCTCCTGTCCAACTGAATACACCACCTCAAAGCTGCCCCGGAGAGGCTCTCATGAAAGAAGTGGACCAGCAGTCTGTCATCCTCTGTCAGAGCAGACATCTTGGCAATATAGGTGGCCAAGTGAATGCGAGGATCTGAATTCCCTGTGTACTTGTTGAAATCAGGGACCTTGAACTTGGGTGGCACCACTACATCGGGAACCAATCCAAGTGATGCCACATCAACTGAGCCATACATATTTAGCCCCTCTATCGCTCTCAATCTCTCTTCTAGAGTAGATAGTTTCTCGTTTTCTCTCGTCTTATTTTCTCCTCCCATTGCATGAAATGCTCCGCCAGCTGGGAGATGAGGAGTGTAGTGAACTGGGGGGATTAGAATGGAAGGGTATGGGTCGGTGTTTGAAACGGTTGGGTATTGAGAGTAAGGTAAGTCATTATTCATGGCAGCCGGATTGACAGTGATTGTCGGGTCCGGAATTGGTGAATGGAAGGTAAAAGAAGTTGAAGCTTGGTGTGGATCATTTGTTGGAGGTGGTGGAGGAGGTAGCGGTAGGCTAGGCTCTGCTGGGGGTTTATTCTGGGACATTTCCCTCATTAGTCTCATAAGTTCTGAGACCTGATCTTTCAATTCGGAAACCTGCCCTTGTAGGTTCTGTACTTGTTCCTGATCTTCCATTATTTTCCTTGTCCGAGATCTTGTTAAGTACACTCGCTTGGGTTGAACCGTCTGTTTGGTCAGACTTGCCTTGTTTGAAGCAATGTTGATTTCCTGTAGGGAGTCGAAAAAAAGGATTTTTTAATGAATTTTGAATTTTGTAAATAAACTAAAAGTCCTAGTCTGGATACAGTGGCATTTGGGAGCCAGAATGAAATCTGCGAAAGGATAATTGCATCAACTTTATCATGGCATCGTTCGATAGTCTGACCGTGAATGACTGGATTGAACGCGGATCTATGATACCTGTCCATATGGCGCATCCAATTTTTTTGCATAACCCTAGCGAGGAGGTTCCTACTGGAGTCATACTATTCATTCACAATTTTGCTAAACCATGGCCCGAACCGCCTCATAGGTTCAACAATGGTTTAGCATTCTGTTCTGGTCTAAGAACTTCTTCTGCCGACTGACTCGAGGATGCCATGTTAAAAATGATGCTTATCCTTTTACAGACCTTAATTTGGTGATGCCTGCGGAAAAACTCGTTAGCAGGATAAATTCAGGTAATCTTGTATTATATTGTTGGCAGAGTGGTGCCTACACATTTATCAAAGTAGAAAAATGTGCAGGTTTTCTTAACAATATGATTCAAGATTACCCTTAAAAGTAAAAACAAAGTAAAATAAACAGAATAGGGTAAGAGTAAGTATGTCCTTTTTGTCCTAACATAGGGAGATTCCTGATACCGGATGAGTGCTACCTAATTGGATAGTTCTATCTTATAAGGTAGCTTACTACGGCTTTCAGCTATTGTGATAGTTTAGCTCAAGGTCTAATTTTCTAAAAGCCACAGGTTCCCAAATTGCCCCTACTGTAACAGTAAAGCCCCGTTCTATTACCATGATATTATCGGGAAAATTCCATGAGTATCACAGTGGATAGAACGAGTTTCAATCTGAGCAGAAGCCTTCACGGATACTAACGGGGTAAAACCCACGGGTACCGCTACATGACCCCCTCCTACTTTCCTAAAAGGGTAAGAAAGCCCGGGTATAGGACCGAAGTGTGTGAGGACATCGTCTGAGTGTTCAGTGTGTGAAGGGATATCTTTACCTCTTCCCAATTCAAGGGGATTTTATTTTTCCCATTTTTCTTTTTTTTCTTTTTTTTTTCAAACGAAGAGCACTGTAGGGAATAAAACAAGCAAAACAAACGGAACAGTTAGTAGAAATAAACAAAAATTAACACATAAAATATTACCGGGAGAGCCCACCTAACTATAGTTTGATTGAAAAATTCAGCCTACTTTTTAGACCTCTAGACCGGGGTTAAATTCGGATACTATATCCCCAGTTGAGTCGCCAAGCTGTCGCAAGGGATTTTGCGGTCGCCTGAACGAACCCTCACCGAAGTGGGAAAGAGTGAGGAGTCGCCACTTTAATTTTGAGGGAAATTAAAGAAAACCGTTTATGAAGATAAATTGAGATGAAACCACTTCTAGGCAGAGATTCTAGGTTCGGGGTCCGTAAACGGGTGGGGAAGGTGTTAGGCACCCCACCTCATCCCTTAATAAGGGTAAGTAGATTTAATTTTGCATTAGTTAGGAGGGCTTGAATGGACATGTTAATCCTTTTGACTAAAGGAACATTTGATTTTTCACTAAATTTGGATCACCCTGATACATAAGTAAATGAGACAACCTTAGTGAGTTACTATTGTATGTTAATTTTATTTGAAAGAAACATTTTATTAAAATTTAATTTAAGAATTGGATGAGAACTCTTCTCTGAACTCTTTAATATTTATTAAAATTTTGAGTTGAGACCGGATAAGAACTCTCCTCCGATCTCTATTTAATATTTATTAAAATTTTGAGTTGAAACCGGATAAGAACTCTCCTCCGATCTCTATTTAATATTTATTAAAATTTTGAGTTGAGACCGGATAAGAACTCTCTTTCGATCTCTATTAAGTATTTATTTTAAATTTTGAGTTGAGACCGGATAAGAACTCTCTTCCGATCTCTATTAAGTATTTATTTTAAATTTTGTGTTGAGACCGGATAAGAACTCTCCTCCGATCTCTTTTAAATTAACAAGAGCCTGAATGGGATCTTTCCGATCTCCCGAATTTTAATTTGAGCTATATGTCATAAGGACCCAAAGCTAAGGATTCTGGCGTTCAAAGGTGCTGGGGATAAGGCTTCTTTTAACTAATTGATAATTTGTGACTAAATAAGAGAAGCTGGACTGAATTTTTCTGACCTCCCCTAAGGTCACTTTACCAGTATCCTATCTGTACCCTTTTACTTATCTGAGTTTTGATTTTTATTCCGCCTTATGGCATTATGCTGGATCGCTTCCCACGTGAGCCTAGTGGTTCAATTTTGCTATTTCCCTGACGTGTCATTTAGACCCTCTTTTTTTTAAAGAGACACTTTAAACACCGTTACCTACATTTTGTCTAACTGCTTCTACGTAACTCGGGGCTGGATGACTTGCGTTCAGAAATAATAAAGATTAACAAAAGTGTGGGTTAGCCAGCACGGGGGGTATACTAGAGCATATCTTTTCTTTGTATTTTTTTAGCGTGACATGGACTTAAAGAAAACAACAGGCATAAGAAAAAGAATGAAGGAAATACGTGAAACGAGAAGTAGACTTAATAAAATGGCGATATTAACACTGACCTATAGGGAGTCGAGTCTATTGAACTAACTACAGAATTGCAAAAAGTAGCAAGATTGCAGGTTGGCAGCCGGAGAACTATGGTTTGCCTTGAAATGAAGTATTCTTTGTTAAAATGTAAACAGGTCAAAATAACCAAGCTTGAGTGGAGTTGAGCTTAGACAATATGAATGGAAATAGAGGATAACAAAGACAGAAAGTGGGAGTGCCACAGGATAATGAACGAACTGAAAATGGAAAATTTCAGTATTCAAGAATCCCTTTTGCAAGAAAACACTTCAGAAAACTAGTTTCAAAAGTTTCTTCCTACGTAAACTTAAAAAAATAGCAGAGTAACAAACTGAATTAAGTTTCAGAGTTATTCCATTATAGCCACTGCCTCTTGTCTATATATTTTTTTTTTTCGTCCCCCCTTTTGAACAGTTTTTAGGCAGGTATTTATAGGAATCGGGTGCTCCCTATGAAGGGTCAGGATTTATTTTGAGGGAGATGGAGGGTCTGGATTTTGAAGGACATGATCGGATGCTTGAGAATTAAAGAGAACCAAAATGAACGGCTGAGATTATTCTTCAGAATATTCGTCCTTTTCTTCTTTCAATCTGACGATCTCAAATCCTCTTGTCCGGAGTGATCTGAGGGCTAAGAGCGAAAGGCGCTGGTCTTGTCGTCTCCTCTCTTGATCCAAGGGCTCCGGGTTCGTCCTTACAAGTGAAATCAACGGTGGAGATTGGGATGTATAGGACTGTCATGACATACCCTGGCACCTGTCAGCATTGCGGGCGATTCTTAAGCGTGCGGTGGAGATCTCGTCTGCCACGCTTTAACTACCTCGGCTCTGATTCTGACGACGGTTATTTGGGATTTGTCTTATTCTTTTTGCCTTCCGATCCCTCCCACGCTCCTATTCTGATCTCTCATGCTGATCTCCCATCTTCTGATCTCTATTATTCCGATCCCTAGAGATCGCCCAAATGATGTAATCCGATCTTTTGGAAATAAAATCAATTATCATCTTATTATTATTGCATTGATTATTTTCCAATCTCTGATGTGTTTATCCGATCTGGTTCCCAACTGAACAACCCTTAACTGATCCGCAATTCGAAACATTTATCTTAATATGCCGATCTCTAATTAGCCGTTCTCTTTATGGAATTTCGTGAGGCGTGTCGAGCAGTGGCGAATCCCGTTAACTGATGCATTGCCTGGGACATCGTGAGCATTAAATACTCGGACGAGTATAAATAGGGGTAGGGGTTAGCCAGTTTCTTACTTATGCCATTTTCTGTCTCTCGCATGCAATTCCAAAACTCTCTCGATTTTCAAGCTCTTCCGACTCCGTTCAAGCTCCGGTAAGGGTTTTAATCCTTCTTTTAGCTTTAAGTTCTTTGTTTTCCTTAAAAATGAGCGGCACTGAAGGTCAGAGAGCGGCAAGCCCACCTTCCGTCCATGTTTCATGGTCGTCTGATGAAGTAGAGGTGATTGGGCCAAGCGCACGACCAGAACCTTCTTGGGTCTCCATTCCAGCTCGGGGGCGAACCGCACCATCGAGGCTTGTACCTTCCTCAGGGAGGGAGAATCTTCCTATGGATGAGCTGCCATCGATCTTGCAAGAAACTGATCTGCAGTCGTTTAGCCAGGAGTACAACATTGAGCCCGATTCATATGAAGTTATTCGGTGTCACGGCGATCACCGAGCCGATCACTTCTTTGAAGAGAATGACATGGTGATGGTATACGAGGAATAGTTAAAGGCCGGTCTTCGGTTACCTCTGGATAACTTCTTCAAAGAGGTCCTAAAATTTCACCGAGTGTGCATTGCCCAAATTCACCCTAACTGGTGGCGGATCTTAGTAGCCTTTCGAGGCCTGTGCCGAGCTAAGGGAATCAGACCTACGGCTAAGGTGTTCGCCAAACTACACAGGCTAACTCGCCGAAAGGACGACGAGCACTGGTTCTTTCAGGCGAAGCCTCATTGTGGGCTCTTTACCGATCTGCCCTCCTCCCTTAAGAATTGGAAGAACCGCTTCTTCATTTTGAGGAGCAAAAATCCGACCTGCTTTGAGGACTTCCCCCGTAGCTGGTGGCACCAGGGGCCCTTGATTCCGAAGCGTATTACCCTGAACAAGGAGGAAAGCCTAGTAGTGATGGGGCGAAGAATCAAGCGCCACTCTAAAGTACTCTGTTTAGATGCACGATGGCTAGCCGCATCATTGGACGATGGAGTTGATCACGGGCGAAAATCACGGGCTTCAGCTCTCTGATCTTGGCATCGGTATTTTTCTATTTCTCAGATCTTTGGACCTTAGCGATCTCACTGACCTCTTATTTGTGTAGGTATGGCGGGTGGTGAAGGTTCCAGGAAGCGGAAGAAAGAAAGAGAGATTTCCCGGAAAATAAAGGAGCTGAAGCGTTCGGCACTACTTCAAACACCCGGCCATGGACCTGGGGAGATACAAGGGGACCCGCATCGACCTTCGGGACCGCCGATCGCAGAAGCTGTCCGATCTCCTCCTCGACGAGAAGAGCCGCCTCCACCTCCTCCAGTTGCTCCAAGCACAGCAGGGGGTCATTCTCGACCTCCTGCGAGGCCCCCTTCTCCTAGCGCTCAAGTGCTAATTGCTTCCCTGGAGAACAACCGGACTGTTCGGGAGAACCCCGATTTTGCCAAAGTCTTGGGGTCTTCCATCTGCCTTCGGGAGGATCGGGACAGATTGTCTCCGGACGATCTTGACGACATCCTGACCCGATCCATGAGTCTGAATGTAGAGTGCCTGGTGAACCAGCACATAATCCAGGAAAAGGCGCACCGCCTGGGTAAGGAGGTCGAGAAGAAGAGTCAAGAGGTGGCATCCCTCCAATCCCAACTCTCATCCGCCCAGGATTACATATCTCAAATTGAGGGGCGCATGAAGTACTATTAGGATAAGCTGGCCGAACAGACTCATGTTTTGGCTGAAAGGGATCATGCTCTTAGAGAAGTCCAGGCGCTCCGGGCCAACGAAGCTGCTCAGGTCGCTCATCTTGCTGAGGAGCTTAAGGCAAAAGATGAAGAGATGGTGACAGGAATAACCGGTGCTTATGTGAACGCTCACAAGGATCTCTTGGCCGAGCTCCAGAAGCGTTACCCAGATGAGGACTTCTCTTGGATGGCCGATCTGGCTCCCGAAGGCGAGGAGGAAAGCGAAGAGGAGGCTGAGGGTGAGAGAGAAAATGAGCAAAATGTAGCTCAGGCTGGGGGTGATCCCCCAGCCGAATGACTTGTACAAATTTTGAAATGAAATGAAGTGGAATGCCCTTTTTTTTCGATGAATGGTTATGATCGGAAAATTTCTAAATTATTAAACACTTGGTTGTCTGAGTATGTTGAAATAACTGAAAATGATTATTAACCTAAGTGTGAGAGATCGGAAAACACAATGAGCATGAGATCGATAGGGAAGAAATGCTGAACGGGACTTGATTAAAATTGAAAATTTGACTTGAACACTTAAGATCGGAATCCTCATTAAACCGGACCAAAACCTTAGCTCTTAAACTTTTGAAAGGGAGATCGGCAATAAAACTGGTAAGAAAAGATATAGCGTCAGTTCATTTCGTTTGTCAACAGAGATCAGGAATATACTTGTCTGGTCTGGAGATTCGACAATGGGTTTGAGAGATCGGTGAGCGATTTAATAGACTGGTAAGGCTTTGACTGACGTGAGGACTTAGCATTGATTCAATTCTTTGTGAGGAGAGATCAGAAATGTGACTGTTTATCAAAGAGAGATCAGAAATGTGACTGTCTATCAAAGAGAGATCGGAAATGTGATTAGCTGTCAAAAAAAGACTTAGTACTGAGGTCAGTTTCAAAGTTTTATTGATTTTGGGGATCGGCCAAAATATGGTGTCGACAAATGACACAATTTTGATTTAGGAAGCATGCCCAAAAAGTGACCAAAACCTAGTGAACAAATTGACCAAACTTGGAAAATCTCAGTCTGTCCCAGTATAAACTGACCAAATGAACAGTGTTTGTTCATTTAGTCATAACTTGAGCTAGGCTGGTCAAAATGACTTGAAATTTTACCAGTGGTTATATGAGATGTAGACCTAAAACTTTCATGCAGAACACGAGCCCAAATTATGCCATTAACCAAGTCGTTTGGCTACCCAAAGTTGGTTACCCAAAACTGCCAGAACCAAAAATTGCCCAGAATTCTGGGTTGAGTCTAATGCGGCAGCCATTGTTCAAGTGGCTATAACTTGAGCTACAAAACTCCAATTGGAGTGATTCAAAAAGGAGAATAAACTTAAGACAATAGGGAACATTTCCTATGCAGAAAGGTTTGCCAAATTCTAACAGTAAAGTAACCAATGGAATAGTGCAACTTAGGACACAAAAACTGAAAAATTACAAATTTGCCTAAAAGACTTAGAATTTGAGAAAATGACCAAAACCAACAAGTTTGATAACCAAAATGTGGTATTTGGGTAAAGTTAGAGTTCCCATACTTATTAAGCCTTAGAAAGTCAACAAATTGACTTGAATAGTACCATGAATAGTAACTCCAAAATGAAAATTTCCAAGAATGTTAGTTTAAGCATATTTGGGCTAGAATTAAGTATTTATGAATTAATTATTGGATTTACTGTGAAATAAGGTACTGAAGCACTATAAATTTTGTGTTTCAGCTGAAAAAGACCTGAAAAGTATAAGGGACTGAGTCAAGGCCTAGAGGTGACTCACGTCAGGTTTGTGCACAATTAACTTAAAATTCTTTTTTTTTACTTGAAAATTCTTGAAAAAAATGTTGTGGATAATTTTGATTGTTATGGCTTTGAAAATATTATTTGAATAATAATGTGTTGCCTACTTTATAAATGAAAAGTTTAGAATGAAGTATGATTTGTGAATTGTATAAAATATTTGAATAACTTGATTTAAATTATTTTTTGATTCACACTTGGCAGGACAATATTAATATGTTCCTCCTCCACTTGTGGGGTGAGTTTGATATTTGATCACTTTCCTCCCTCTTTGGCTTTCCAGTCTAAGGGGCGAGTTTGGATGAGTACTCATTAGCTAGTTAGCCACCTCTCTCATTGATTTCGATTAGTGGGGTGAGTATGCCTTGTCGCCATGCCCTAAGTTGTGTTATTGTTTGGCAACACTATGCTTATTAAATTGTTTGATCAAGTTGTGCTATATTAAGCTTTGTAAATTATGAGTTGTTATAAATGTGATTTGAGAAAAAAAAATTGTGAAATGCGATATGAGATTTTTGAATGATGATTTGTTCATAAATGTTTTATATTATGCATTTTATGCTTTATTGTGCACCACTGAGTATTTATATACTTAGCAATAGCTTTAACTTGCTGTCGCAGATACGGAAAAGGACATAGCAGCAGAGCGAGCTGCTACAGTTAGAGAAGAGCACAATTGAAGAATTTTTGTACTGGTATTTGTCTATACCCTGGTAGTTTAGTTTGATGTAAATATGATAGTATGCATATGTATCTTTTTAATTTGTGTAGTTGTACAGATAAAATTGTAATAATATTATTTTTTAGATTTTGCATCTGTAAATTTACTTATGATTGTAAATTAATGATTTAAAATGCAATGTGCATGAGTTATGAAATGTTTTGAGATATTAACTCTTGATTTAAAATTTGGATTTGAAATTGAAGTGTTGCTATTACTGTTGATTTGAAGTTTGGTGGTTGCAAATGGAGTTGTAATTGAGAAATATATTGGGAGTGTTTCTATTTTCAGGTTTTGAAGAACTGTTTTCTCAAAATATAGATGGCACTCTGCTGAAATTTTTGTAAAAATTTCAGAAATTTTAAATATCCAAAAATTTAATTTATATTTGGACTTTAAATAAAGGTTTTGAAAATTTACCAAATAATACACAAGAATAAGAATAGTTGCAAACAACATCTGTTTTGGTACAGTTATGATAAGATAAATTTTTCTTATTGGAAAGGAGTTTGAAAATCCTACCCTGGGATTTAAAACTCTAAAGTTAGAATATTGAAAGGTTATAGTTCAGTTCAAAAGAAAATAATGACTACACATCAGTGCAAAATAAGCTATAGAATATCGATAGATAAAAATAAATAGAACAGTAAGAAATGAGAAAAATACTAGATGAAGAATTGCCACCAAGGCAAGCAATTTACTTAAGATGCGTAACGATATTCCGAATTATTTTATTAAGAAATAAATAAGATAAACCAAAGCAAACGAGATAGTGCAAAAGGGCACATAGGCCTTGGTCATAAATGGAGATGGTAAGATAATGGTTTTGGACCTATGGCCAAGAAAGAAACGACCACAAAAGAAAATAATTGCTAAAACAACAGCAAGAAAAGACTAAAATATTGTAAACTAAACTGAAGGTTACATCAAATGATTAAGAGATTTGATAAGAAAAGAGTAAAACTAAGTTCTTACCCATAGGATAACACGAGGTCCAAGAAAAGCAGATCCACTAGCACACAGATTTGCTTACCTTTAAAATTGAAATGAATTTGAATCTAACTTATGACAAAAGCTCATAAGAAACTTAGGACACGAGGTAAGCAATCGATGAGTAAATAATATCGGTTAAAGTACTAAGGAACCATTATTCAGGCCAGAAAGCTACTTAGGAGCGTGAATAGGATATGAGGAGACAACAACCACAACTGTTCAGACACTGATACCAGGTAAAATTTCGAGGACGAAATTATTTTAAGGGGGGGAGAATTGTAACACCCCTATTTGCATAGCCTGGTATATTTCACTGTTCCGGTGACTGGAGTCGGTCCGAACAATTAAGGGAATTAGAACCACACTTAAGACAACTAGATAAGGCATAAACACAAATAATTAGTAATTGTCAATTATTTAAGTATAAATAAGAAAAAAAGAACATAAGAAGTTAAATGAGCCGAGAGTCACAGCGATGGGTGACCTTCTCGGGAACGACTGCGAAGTCGATTTAAACTCAAATTTCAAACCGTAAAATGTGACATTGCGGTCCTTAGGACTATTACGAACACAGTGGAAAAGAGAAAATCATGGAAAAAGGTTGTTAAGCCTGTCAAATAATTAGGTTAAGAATCCGGAAGAAATATTGAATTATTTACAAACCGGGTTGAACCGGCAAGGGGCAATTTAGTCAATTGACCCTGAGAGCTGATTCCTGACCCAACTGTTAAATAAAATCAAAGAAAAGAAAATTTCAGAGTCAAGAATTAAATTAAAGAACTAATAGAAAAATAAATAGAAAAAAAAAAGAAATGAAAAAGGTGTAGAGAGATGACATCATGCATGACATCATGCATGATGCCATAAATGTTATAATTAATAAATTTAATTATATTGATTTTTGGTCTTCCATAAGATAAAGACATAAAGAAAAGAAAAAGATAAAAAAAACAAAATTGGTCTTCTTCCATTCTTGACGCCTACCTTCCCTCTCCCAAAACTCCCTCACCAAAACTCCATTAAAGCTCATTTTTGAGCTTGAAGAACCAAAATCCTACCATAGAAAATTGTCCTACCATAACTAGACTTTGTTTGGTCAACTAGGAAGGAAGATTCAAGGAAAAGAAAGAAGAAAATTTTGAAGAAAAGAAGAAAGAAATTCTGCACTAAGGTTAGTGATTCAATCTTGAAACTTTTAGTTTAATCTTTATGATTTTAGCTTAAGGAACTTAGAAATGAATATAAAATCAAATGAAAACAAGGGTTGGAGGACTATATGTAAATTGTGGCCAGCTAGGGTTTGAGATGGGAATGCATGAATTTGATTGAATTAAAAGTGTATGCAAACTTGATTGAGTGAGAAATGGTATTGGTATGCTTTGAATTAATTAAATGTAACTAATATGTGAATTAGGGTTTTGGACATTAGGGTTTAGAGACAAAAAAGTGAGAAACTTGTAAATGATATCTTGGAACTAATTTGAAGCGAGAAATGGTTAATGGTGACCAAATGAAGTGTGTTGGAATAGTTGGAGTTAAGGCCAAATTCAGATTGAGTATGGTCATGCTGCAAGTTACGTTTGAGAGACCAAAAATGAAATTTTACAAGTCCAATTGGTATGAGACCAGTTTTAAATGAAAATAGACACTGAATGACACAATTTTCATTTAGGAAGCATGCCCAAAAAGTGACCAAAACTTAGTGAACATATTGACCAAATTTGGAAAATCTCAGTCTATCCCTGTATAAACTGAGCAAATGAACAGTATTTGTTCATTTAGTCATAACTTGAGCTATGCAGGTCAAAATGACCTGAAATTTTACCAATGGTTAGATGAGATGTAGATCTAAAACTTTCATGCAGAACACAAATCCAAATTATGCCATTAACCAAGTCGTTTGGCCACCCAAATTTGGTGATCCAAAACTGCCAGAACCAAATATTGCCCAGAATTCTGGGTTGAGTCCAATCCGGCAGCCATGGTTCAAATGGCTATAACTTGAGCTACAAAACTCCAATTGGAGTGATTCAAAAAGGAGAATAAACTTAGGACATTAGGGAACATTTCCTATGAAGAAAGTTTTGCCAAATTATAACAGTAAAGTGACCAATGGAATAGTGTAACTTAGGACACAAAAACTGAAAAATTGCAAATTTGCCTAAAAGACTTAGAATTTGAGAAAATGACCAAAACCAACAAGTTTGATAACCAAAATGTGGTATGTGGGTGAAGTTGGAGTTCCCATACCTATTAAGCCTTAGAAAGTCAACAAATTGACTTGAATAGTACCATGAATAGTAACTCCAAAATGAAAATTTCCAAGAATGTTAGTTTAAGCATATTTGAGCTAGAATTAAGTATTTATAAATTAATTATTAGATTTAATGTGAAATAAGGTATTGAAACACTACAAATTTTGTGTTTCAACTGAAAAAGACCCGAAATGTATAAGGGACTGAGTCAAGGCCTAGAGGCGACTCACGTCAGGTTTATGCACAATAAACTTAAAAGTCTTTGTTTTTACTTGACAATTCTTGAAATAAATGTTGTGGATAATTTTGATTGTTATGGCTATGAAAATATTATTTGAATAATAGTGTGTTGCCTACTTTATAAATGAAAAATTTAGAATGAAGTATGATTTGTGAATTGTATAAAATATTTGAATAACTTGATTTAAATTATTTTTTAATTCACACTTGGCAGGACAATATTAATATGTTTCTCCTCCACTTGTGGGGTGAGTTTGATATTTGATCACTTTCCTCCCTCTCTGGCTTTCCAGTTTGAGGGGCGAGTTTGGATGAGTACTCATTAGCTAGTTAGCCACCTCTCTCATTGATTTCGATTAGTGGGGTGAGTATGCCTTGTCGTGATGTACACACGGCATGTTCAAAAATTTTGTGTCATGTTCTAAGTTGTGTTATCGTTTGGCAACACTATGTTTATTAAATTGTTTGATCAAGTTGTGCTAAATCAAGCTTTGTAAATTATGAGTTGTTATAAATGTGATTTGAGAAAAAAAAATTGTGAAATGCGATTATGAGATTTTTGAATGATGATTAATTCATAAATGTTTTATATTATGCATTTTATGCTTTATTGTGCACCACTGAGTATTTATATACTTAGCAATAGCTTTAACTTGCTGTCGCAGATACGGAAAAAGGACATAGCAGCAGAGCGAGCTGCTACAATTAGAGAAGAGCACAATTGAAGAATTTTTGTACTGGTGTTTGTCTATACCCTGGTAGTTTAGTTTGATGTAAATATGATAGTTTGCATATGTATCTCTACAATTTAAGCAGTTGTACAGATAAAATTGTAATAATATTATTTTTTAGATTTTGCATCTGTAAATTTACTTATGATTGTAAATTAATGATTTAAAATGCAATGTGCATGAGTTATGAAATGTTTTGAGATATTAATTCTTGATTTGAAATTTGGATTTGAAATTGAAGTGTTGCTATTTCTGTTGATTTGAAGTTTGGTGGTTGCAAATGGAGTTGTAATTGAGAAATATATTGGGAGTGTTTCTATTTTAGTTTTGAAGAAGCTGTTTTCTCAAAATATAGATGGCACTCTGCCGAAATTTTTGTAAAAATTTCAGAAATTTTAAATATCCAAAAAGATAATTAATATTTTGACTTTAAATAAATGTTTTGAAAATTTACCCAATAATACACAAGAATAAGAATAGTTGCAAACAACATCTGTTTTGGTACAGTTATGATAAGATAAATTTTTCTTATTGGAAAGGAGTTTGAAAATCCTAACGTGGGATTTAAAACTCTAAAGTTAGAATATTGAAAGGTTATAGTTCAGTACAAAAGAAAATAATGACTACACATCAGTGCAAAATATGCTATAGAATATCGATAGATAAAAATAAATAGAATAGTAAGAAATGAGAAAAATACTAGATGAAGAATTACCACCAAGGCAAGCAATTTACTTAAGATGCGTAACGATATTTCGAATTATTTTGTTAAGAAATAAATAAGATAAACCAAAGCAAACAAGATAGTGCAAAAGGGCACATAGGCCTTGGTCATAAATGGAGATGGTAAGATAATGGTTTTGGACCTATGGCCAAGAAAGAAACGACCACAAAAGAAAATAATTACTAAAACAACAGCAAGAAAAGACTAAAATATTCTAAACTAAACTGAAGGTTACATCAAATGATTAAGAGATTTGATAAGAAAAGAGTAAAACTAAGTTCTTACCCATAGGATAACACGAGGTCCTAGAAAAGCAGATCCACTAGCACACAGATTTGCTTACCTTTAAAATTGAAATGAATTTGAATCTAACTTAGGATAGAAGCTCATAAGAAACTTGGCACACGAGGTAAGCAATCGATGAGTAAGTAATATTGGTTAAAGTACTAAGGAACCATTATTCAGGCCAAGAAGCTACTTAGGAGCATGAATAGGATCTGAGGAGATAGCAACCACAACAGTTCAGAGACTGATACCAGGTAAAATTTTGAGGACGAAATTATTTTAGGGGGGGGGGGGGGGGGAGAATTGTAACACCCCTATTTGCATAGCCTGGTATATTTCACTGTTCCGGTGATCGGAGTCGGTCCGAACAATTAAGGGGATTAGAACCATACTTAAGACAACTAGATAAGTCATAAACAAAAATAATTAGTAATTGTCAATAAGTTAAGTATAAATAAGAAAAACAGAACATAAGAAGTTAAATGAGCCGAGAGTCACAGCGATGGGTGACCTTCTCGGGAACGACTATGAAGTCGATTTAAAGTCTAAATTTCAAGCCTTAAAATGTGACGCTGCCATCCTTAGGACTATTACGAACACAGTGGAAAAGAGAAAATCATGGAAAAAGGTTGTTAAGCCTGTCAAATAATTAGGTCAAGGATCCGGAAGAAATATTGAATTATTTGCAAACCGGGTTGAACCGGCAAGGGGCAATTTAGTCAATTGACCCCGAGTGCTGACTCCTGACCATACTGTCAAATAAAATCGAAGAAAAGAAAATTTCGGAATCAAGAATTAAATTAAAGAACTAATAGAAAAATAAATAGAAAAGAAAAAGAAATGAAAAAGGTGTAGGGAGATGACATCATGCATGACATCATGCATGATGCCATAAATGTTATAATTAATAAATTTAATTATATTGATTTTTGGTCTTCCATAAGATAAAGACATAAAGAAAACAAAAAGAAAAAAAAAAACAAAATTGGTCTTCTTCCATTTTTGCCACCTCCCTTCCCTCTCCCAAAACTCCCTCACCAAAACTCCATTAAAGCTCATTTTTTAGCTTGAAGAACCAAAATCCTACCATAGAAAGTTGTCCTACCATAACTAGACTTTATTTGGGCAACTAGGAAAGAAGATTCAAGGAAAAGAAAGAAGAAAATTTTGAAGAAAAGAAGAAAGAAAATTCTGCACTAAGGTTAGTGATTCAAACTTGAAACTTTTAGTTTAATCTTTGTGATTTTAGCTTAAGGAACTTAGAAATGAACATAAAATCAAATGAAAACAAGGGTTGGTGGACTATATGTACATTGTGGCCAGCTAGGGTTTGAGATGGGAATGCATGAATTTGATTGAATTAAAAGTGTATGTAAACTTGAATGAGTGAGAAATGGTATTGGTATGCTTTGAATTAATTAAATGTAACCAATATGTGAATTAGGGTTTTGGACATTAGGGTTTAGAGACAAAAATGTGAGAAACTTGTAAATGATATCTTGGACCTAATTTGAAGTGAGAAATGGTCAATGGTGACCAAATGAAGTGTGTTGGAATGGTTGGAGTTAAGGCCAAATTCAGATTGAGTATGGTCATGCTGCTGGCAGCATGACCAAGTTACGTTTGAGGGACCAAAAATGAAATTTTACAAGTCCAATTGGTATGAGACCGGTTTTGAATGAAAATAGACACTAAATGACACAATTTTCATTTAGGAAGTATGCCCAAAAAGTGACCAAAACCTAGTGAACAAATTGACCAAACTTGGAAAATCTCAGTCTATCCCTGCATAAACTGGCCAAATGAACATTATTTGTTCATTTAGTCATAACTTGAGCTATGCAGGTCAAAATAACCTGAAATTTTACCAGTGGTTAGATGAGATGTAGACCTAAAACTTTTGTGAAGAACACAAATCGAAATTATGCCATTAACTAAGTCGTTTGGCCACCTAAAATTGGTGATCCAAAACTGCCAGAACCGAAAATTGCCCAAAATTCTGGGTTGAGTCCAATCCGGCAGCCATGGTTCAAATGGCTATAACTTGAGCTACAAAACTCCAATTGGAGTGATTCAAAAAGGAGAATAAACTTAAGACAATAGGGAACATTTCCTATGAAGAAATTTTTGTCAAATTCTAACAGTAAAGTGACCAATGGAATAGTGCAACTTAGGACACAAAAACTGAAAAATTGCAAATTTGCCTAAAAGACTTAGAATTTGAGAAAATGACCAAAACCAACAAGTTTGATAACCAAAATGTGGTATGTGGGTGAAGTTGGAGTTCCCATACCTATTAAGCCTTAGAAAGTCAACATATTGATTTGAATAGTACCATGAATAGTAACTCCAAAATGAAAATTTCCAAGAATGTTAGTTTAAGCATATTTGGGCTAGAATTAAGTATTTATGAATTAATTATTGGATTTACTATGAAATAAGGTACTAAAACACTATAATTTTTGTGTTTCAACTGAAAAAGACCCGAAATGTATAAGGGACTGAGTCATGGCCTTGAGGCGACTCACGTTAGGTTTGTGCACAATAAATTTAAAATTCTTTGTTTCTACTTAACAATTCTTGAAATAAATGTTGTGGATAATTTTGATTGTTATAGCTTTGAAAATATTATTTGAAAAATAGTGTGTTGCCTACTTTATAAATGAAAAGTTTATAATGAAGTATGATTTGTGAATTGTATAAAATATTTGAATAACTTGATTTAAATTGTTTTTTAATTCACACTTGGCACGACAATATTAATATGTTCCTCCTCCACTTGTAGGTTGAGTTTAATATTTGATCACTTTCCTCCCTCTCTAGCTTTCCAGTCTGAGAGGCGAGTTTGTATGAGTACTCATTAGCTAGTTAGCCACCTCCCTCATTGATTTCGATTAGTGGGCTAAGTATGCTTTGTTGTGATGTACACGGCATGTTCAGAAATTTTGTGTCATTTCTTAAGTTGTATTATTGTTTGGCAACACTATGTTTATCAAATTGTTTGATCAAGTTGTGCTATATTAAGCTTTGTAAATTATGAGTTGTTATAAATGTGATTTGAGAAAAAAAAATGTGAAATGCGATTATGAGATTTTTGAATGATGATTTGTTCATAAATGTTTTAAATTACCCATTTTATACTTTATTATGCACCACTGAGTATGTATATACTTAGCGATAGCTTTAACTTGCTGTCGCAGATAGGGAAAAGGACATAGCAAACAGAGCGAGCTGCTCTGATTAGAGAGGAGCACAATTGAAGAATTTTTATGCGGGTATTTATCTATACCACAGTAGTTTAGTTTGATGTAAATATGATAATATGCATATGTATCTCTATAATTTGAGCGATTATGCAGATAAAATTGTAATAATATTATTTTTGAGATTTTGCATATGTAAATTTACTTATGATTGTAAATTAATGATTTAAAATGCAATGTGCATGAGTTATGAAATGTTTTGAGATATTAATTCTTGATTTGAAACTTGGATTTGAAATTGAAGTGTTGCTATTGCTGTTGATTTGAAGTTTGGTGGTTGCAAATGGAGTTGTAATTGAGAAATATATTGGGAGTGTTTCTATTTTCAGGTTTTGAAGAACTGTTTTCTCAAAATATCTATGGTACTCTACCGAAATTTTTGCAAAATTGCGGAGATTTTAAATATCCAAAAATTTAATTTATGTTTGGACTTTAAATAAAGGTTTTTAAAATTTGAAAAATTTTTACCCACCAATTTCAAAATGAACGAAAATTGTTTTAAAATCCCTTGTAGTATATTTAATGGGTTACCGGTAGGTGAAGTACGATAATTCATTAGGTGTACTACGGGAACATGTTACATCTTACAAGGAGTAGGGTGTGACACCCATTCTCTCTTCTTCTTCATCTCTCATCAATTCCAAGAGATTAGCAAACAATCTCTTGAATTAAAAATACTAGAAATTGTTTCTAGTGTCCTGTTTACATCTTTAATCTCTCAAAAGGAAAAACTTAATTTTCTAATTCATAGAAAAAGCTTTAGAAGCTATTCAAGGGCTGCCATAGGTGATCTTGGTGTGGACAAGCTAGAGGATAACATCGGTGTCCTAAAGGCGCATCCCAAAGGTGCCAAACACCTTTGCGATTGCATCAAGAGGTTAGTGCACTTGTTCTTGATTTAATCTAGGGTTCTAAAATTAATTTAATTAATTCTAAAATCTTAAATGGCAAATACAGATCCAAAAACATATTAAAAGAGTTTTAATATGTTGTTTATCATTGAAATCAAATAGATAAAAATGAATCTTGCATGATGCATGTGACCCTAGGTGAAAAATTTTTGAATTCAATGATATAAACTTGTGTTTTTCATGCTTCTGCTCCTATACTTTGTGAATTTGTGATTCTAAAAATTTTTAAATTTCTGTTTATCGATGAATGATTATATTTTAGTGACTTTACAAATTTTTGTTGTGCACCACTGAGTAAATTACTTAGCAATGGATTTTTCTTACTATCACAAATAGGGAGAAGGATAAAGCAGCAAAGTAAACTGCTATAGCTATAGGGAAACATATTTTGGGATCTTTTATGGGTATAATATTTTATACCCTTGTAAATTTCTTTAATGTAAATTATTAGTTCATATGTATCTATAGAACTTGTAGACACCATATTTTGGTCAAACTTCGAATGCAAGTTTCTTTTAAAATTGAAACTTTATTATCTGTTCTCAACCGATGTCCCGATCACAGGTAGCTTTTCTGAACTTACCAATGCCTCGTCTTTGGAACAAATCGATCTCATGCTCAAGGTAGATTGCTTTCCGATCCATTGGTCTTTATCTGATGAGTTCGAGTCACTATTGGATCTACGGACCATCCAATCTTGCCTGTTGTTGTTCTCTGATCTCTCTATGTATAAATACCACAAAATTCCATTTGACTAATGTTGTGATCGGGTTTCTCGCTTGAATTGCCTAAATATTCCTCAAATGAAGTTAAGATTTTATTCGGTCTCTAAATAATGGTTCCGACCTTAAAAAGTTCAAGTCATTTCCAAATCTTTGCAATTCTAATAGTATAAAGTTCCATTCAATATTTGGTCATGGCTCCGTCTGATCTCATGTTCACGTGCAATGTTTTTCTGATCTCTTGGAGAAGTTTGATATCTTATGATTGAAGGAGCGGAAGCATGAGAAATACAAGTTTGTACCATTGAATTCAAAAATTTTCACCTAGGGTCACATGCATCTGTTAGTAGTATGCCCTAGAGCATATCATTTAGTATGTATCTTGTACATATTTTTATTAATAAAAGGCATTTCCACTTTTCCGTTTACATAATATATTTATGTGTAAGAGAAAAGGTCCATTGATATTTTGTTAGAAATATTATTCTTAAGTTGTTAAGAATATGAGTGACAATATTTCTAGCACAAAGTATCATAAATAGGTTCACAATCAAGGATACTTCATAATAAGAACATGACTTATCCAGAAAGATTGTATTCATGTTTGTTCCCAAGTTATTTATATGAGATATAAATAAGATGGAATGGTGAGTCTCATGCCATATAACAAACATGATAGGCACTTATAAATGATAAGTAGGCCGAACCAGTGACACTTATGACAAGCACATGGAGTTTACTCTTGTCAATGTTTTGTCATAAATCATATCGTGCATATAATATTTAGACACTGAGATAGCAGTTATCTTGCATATAGGTAGTTTGAGTTTGATCTTTGCTTTCATACTTGTCTTGTGTATGGGTATATGGGCATGTGTTGGCTCCTACTAGTTATATATGGAGGTAGGTGTTGATCAAGATGGAATCTGTTCCTCTAAGTAAATAGAGATAAAATCCTATGTTCATTTAATTGTTCTTGATGTTTAAAGTTCTGGCGGAAACAGATTTATTGAGAAAGAGTTTACGATGAGAAAATCTTTTAATCAGAAGCTGGAATTAAAAGAGAACATAATATTCATAGCAAATGGAGTTTGACATAAACCATGACTCGGCTTGAGTTGGGATTTTGTAGCAGAGAGATTCTAGTGCATGGTAACATATGATTATAGGTTCATATAAGGTAAACCTTATTACTAATTGGGTGGCCATGGCATGCTATGCTAGGTGTTAACCATGGTCTATGAGGTTCATAAAATGATTTAGAGAAATCATTTATGGTAAGAAAGAGTTCCGATGATATTAAGAGTTGATATCATGTCTCATTGCCAATTAGTGATGAGCCTACTAAGTCACACACATACACAAGTTATCACCTAATTAAATATAATTTAATTAATTAATTAAAGAGTTTAATTGATTAATTAAATAGGTTTGGTTTGCAATTAGTTTGCAAAGTCCCTAGCATGACTTGAAACCAAATATAGATTGTTGGATGTATAATATAAGTTAAATTTATATTTAAAGTGTTTAAATATGAATTTAATTAATGAAAATTAATTAATAGAGATTAATTAATTAATTTATATTTGATATAAATTAATTAGAAGAAGAAAAATAATTATTTTGGGTTGAGAACTCAAAATTAAGACACGAGGGCATTTTGGTCATTTCACGATTGTGACACGTGGCACCATGAGATGGTGACACATGGCATAACACATAAGCTTGCCAAATGGTTTTTTTAATCATGTAAGATGATTAAAATCAAGATTAAATATAGGTTTCACACTTGGCACAATGTGATTGGGTCACTTAAACCTAGAGCTAATCAAAGGGTGACATGTGGCAAGGATTTAACGTGTTAACCTAGCTATTTAAGTGTTGTTATGAGAAAATAAAATACAACCAGTAGCCACACTCCTTTGTCATGCCATTTTGCAGCCCTCCCTCTATTCTTCTTCATCTCTCATCAATTCAAAGAGATTAGCCATCAATATCTTGAATTAAGAACGCTAGAAATTGTTTATAGTGTCCTGTTTATATCTCTAATCTCTTAAAAAGCAGAACCTAAATTTCTAATTAATAGAAAAGGCTTTAGAAGCTTTTCAAGGGCTGCCATAGCTGTTCTTGGTGTGGACAAGCTAGAGGGACAACATCTGGTGTCCTGAAGACGAATCTCAAAGGCGCAGACATGCTGCAGTGCATCAAGATGTTAGTGTAATCGTTCTTGATTTAATCTAGGGTTCTAAAATTAATCTGATTAATTTTAAAATCTTAAATGGCAAATACAGATCCAAAAACATATTAAAAGAGTTTTAATATGTTGTTTATCATTGAAATCAAATAGATAAAAATAAATCTTGCATGGTGCATGTGACCCTAGGTGAAAATTTTTGAATTCAATGGTATAAACTTATGTTTTTCACGCTTCCGTTCCTTCAATTCGTATCAGAGCCATTATATTTGCCATTTAGATTGTTGATTATATGATTTAATTGTGTGTTTGATCATGAGATCAAAAGATCATTGCTGGTTGCAAAGCAAGGTGGCGGCATATTTTAAAAAACACCATCAATGGTGCGCATGGTTTGGCAACCATGGGTGGTTCAGGGTTTGGCTTTTAATTCTGCAATTTTTGTATGATCTAAGGCCTATTCTTTGACTAATTAAAGTGTTTAATTAGTAATTTTAATCACACAATTAAACTATGATTCAAATCAGAATTTTAAAAATTGTTTGAATGTGATTCAAATCTGAATTTTAAAAGTTGTTTGAATGTGATTCAAATCTGAATTTTTAAAGTTGTTTGAATCATATTTAAATCTGATTTTTTAAAATTGATTGAATAAAATTCAGATCTGATTTTTTAAAAAATATTTGAATGTGATTCAAATCTGATTTTTTAAAAAATGTTTGAATGTGATTCAAATCTGAATTTTTAAAGTTGTTTGAATGTGATTCAAATCTGAATTTTTAAATTTGTTTGAATGAGATTCAAATCTGAATTTTTAAATTTATTTGAATCATATTCAAATCTAGATTTTTAAGTTGAATATGAGATATTCAATTTAATTTAAGTATGTATGTTTTATTTAATTGTTAAATAGTGATATGCATGATGGATGATCATGGACTATAAAAGACCAATGTGATTGGATTTATTTCTTTTATGTTTCTTTGGGTTTGTAAATTAATTAATTTATTTTAATTTATTTTGGGCATGTATTATTAAGTTTGTAATAATTTTTGGGTTGTAATTTCATTTATTTAAGTTCTTGTAAATTCGCCTTGGTATGCCAAGGATTACTATGTAATATTGGATTGCAAGAAGTTCAAAGATGTCAATAGCATTGGTGGGACAAGTGTGAGGAATTCAAGATCAAGTGTTGATTATGTACTCCTTCAGCAACTCTTGTAAAATGAATGAATGAAATGCACCTAGGAATGCCACTGATTCAATTCTTGGTGGCTCAGAATTGAATCCTTAGAAAGTCCATGATCATACTATATTTACTGCTTATCCATGAATGCATGAGATGTATGGGAATGTATGCAATTATATGATATATGCATGCTAAATGGATAATGTGCAAAGTGAGACCTTAATAGTAATTAGAATAACTATAAAATCTTCCAAACAAATGATTAAGTTGGAAATGCTATAATTAAAGTAATTATAACAAAGGCCCTCCATTGGGGCAATTATTTTAAGAAATTTTAAATAGTTGCATGAGATGCAATTAATTTAAGAGATTTTCTTAAGAATAATTATTAAGCATGAGATGTTGTAAATATGTAAATGGTTTGGTGGCCAATATTGGATGTACCTGAGGACATTAAAATTATTTGCATAATTCTTGGCTCAATGGGATCAACTTAATTAATGCAAGATAAGTCAATAATGGATGTACGAGATTTTGAGCATTAGGGGCTAGGTAAAGTTGAACCTCACATGAGATGTGATGGGCAGGAGTTGCTCACTTATAGTTTATTGTAATTCCAATAATGGATGTACCTGAGGATGATCAATAGAATTATAAAAATTTAATCACCCACTAGAAATCCATCCAACTAGGATTTCCGTTTCCTACTTTGGAAGTGTAGGATTCGCTAAGTTAGTGGAAGGACCAATTTGATTAAAAGACCATAATCATTTTGGTTAATTACATGATACATTTACTAATTAATCTGGTTATTTTATGCAGTTCATTTTCTGATAAAAATGAGCACAAAACAACCACCACCATCAATATCCTTGCAAGCATACTTGATCACAATAGGTTGACGGGACTTAATCATGCGATTGGCTTAGAAATTTGAAACTTGTCCTGAACCTTGAACATATAGGATATGTTCTAAATTCAAATGTTCCTGGTCCCTTACCTCCAGAGGCCACACAAGAGGAATATGATACTTTGGACAAGTGGAAGGAGCATGATATGAGAGCTAAGTGTTACATGCTTGCTTCCATGAGTAATGAGTTACATAAGCAACATGAGAACATGCAGTGCGAGTGAGATCCTCCTTCACCTACAAGAGTTGTATGGTGAGCATAGCGAGAATGCTAGGTATGAGATATCTAGAGGCTATTCCGTATGAGGATGTCTGAGGGACGAGAATGTTGGGGATCATGTCCACAAGATGATTCGGTGATTGAGTAGTTAGAACATCTTGACTTCAACATGGATTTCCAACTACAAGCGGATTTGATCCTTGATCCCTTCACGAGTCTTTTGGGAATTTTGTGACAAATTTCCATATGACTAAACAGAATGCACCTTAGTAGTTTACTTAATATCTTTGGTTATTGCCCAAAAGAATATGCCGGGTAATAAAGGAAAAGAGGTAGCTTTGGTTGCATCTTCTTACTGCTGGAAAGTCCAACAAGAAGCAGGGCCATAAGAAAAGGAAACCTCAGATTCTGGTCCTTCCAAGAAAATAGCTAAACAGAAAAGGAAGACTAAAGCTGATGGAGGTAAAGGAAAGTGTTTCCATTGCCAACAGGAAAGTGTTTCCATTGCCAGTAAGAAAGTGTTTCCACTGGCCAGAGTATAGCAATCTAAATGAATACAATGCCATGGTGAAAACCAACTCAAGTTCAAAATATATTTGGCACTTAAGGTTATGTCATGTTGCAGAAGATAGGATTGCAAAATTGGAGAAAATGGGGATTCTATCCTCATTGGGCTCTGAGCCTACTCCAACTTGTGAATCTTGCCTTCAGGGCAAAATGACTAGATCACCCTTTGTTGGACAAAGGCTAAGAGCTGAAAAAATTTTAGAACTAATACATAGTGATGTATATGGTCCGTTTAAAGAAATGGCTAGAGGGGGCTTTCATTATTTTATTACCTTTACTGATGATAAATCAAGGTTTGGGTATTTGTATTTGATGAAATACAAACATGAATCTTTTGAAAAGTTCAAAGAATTTAAATCTGAAGTAGAAAATCAAACAGGAAAGAGTATTAAAGCTCTTCGATCAGATCGTGGAGGTGAATATTTGAGTACTGAATTTGATGAATACTTGAGAGAGCATGGCATTGTTTCTCGGTGACTCCTCCGAGGCATACGGTTGAATGGTGTATCTGAAAGGAGAAATCGTACCCTATTGGATATAGTGCGTAGTATGATGAGCTATCTTGATATGCCAATCTTCTTTTGAGGATTTGCATTAGAATCGACTTTGTATAATGAATAGGATTCCATCAAAATCAGTTTCTTCCACACCTTATGAGATATGGCATGGAAGAAAACCAAGTCTTAAGCATGTTAAGATTTGGGGTTGTCCAGCTTATATCAAAAAGCTGAACACTGATAAATTGGAGACCAGATCAGAAAAATGTCGATTTGTTGGATATCCAAAAGATAATTTTGGATATTATTTTTATTTGCCCACTTCACAAAGGTTGTGATAAGTAGAGATGCCACATTTCTTGAACAACAGTTTGTTCAAGAAGGAGGCAAAGGAAGGCAAATAGAGTTAGAATTGGAGAATTCTGACCAACCAGCGAATCGGATGGATATAGATCCATCTAGTCAACCAATACCCATTGATGAAACATCTATATTTGTTCCTCGTAGAACAAGGGGTATCTCACCCACGGTGAGATATGGTTTTCTTCATGAAGAAAAACAAGAGAGTTGTCTACTCATGAAGAAGTAGATCATGGAGATGATCCACTTACCTATGAAGAAGCTATATCAGATATAGACTCTTCAAAATGGATTGAAGCTATGAAATCCGAGATTGATTCCATGTATAAGAATCAAGTTTGGGATCTTGTTGACCCACTTGAAGGTATTATACCTATAGGGAACAAATGGGTTTTCAAGAAGAAAATTGGTTCTGATGGAAAGGTAGAGACCTATAAGGCAAGGCTAGTAGCGAAAGGGTTTCTGCAAAGGCAAGGAATCGACTATGAGGAGACTTTCTACTTTGTTGCCATGCTTAAATCAATTAGGATTTTACTAGCAATAGTGCATACTATGATTATGAGATTTGGCGGATGGATGTCAAAGCGCTTTTCTCAATGGATACATTGAAGAAAACATTTTCATGGAACAACCTAGGGGATTTGAATCCCAAGATGGTTCCAAGGTATACAAGCTAAAGTGATCCATTTATGGGTTGAAATAAGCTTCGAGGAGTTGGAACATCCGTTTTGATGAAGCTATT
This sequence comes from Hevea brasiliensis, assembly GCF_030052815.1. Lineage (NCBI taxonomy): Eukaryota > Viridiplantae > Streptophyta > Magnoliopsida > Malpighiales > Euphorbiaceae > Hevea > Hevea brasiliensis. The sequence continues at coordinate 7,225,528 of NC_079508.1, read as the reverse complement.
AAATCCTTTGGTTTTATAAAAAATGAGGATGAGCCATGTGTATATAAGAAGGTTAGTGTGAGTGCTATCACTTTCCTTGTCTTATATGTGGATGACATCTTGTTGATGGGTAATGACACGGTATGTTGTACTATAAAGGTATGGTTGTCAAATACATTCTCCATGAAAGACTTAGGGAGGCAACCTATATTCTTGGAATTCGCATCTATAGAGATAGGCGAAAAGAATAATTAGTTTATCCCAAAGTCTATACTTGGAAAAGGTGTTAAAGAGGTTTAACATGCTTGATTCCAAGAGAGGATTGTTACCGATGAGACATGGTATCCACCTTTCTAAAGAGATGTCTCCAAAGACACACGAAGAAAGAGATAAGATGGCGAGGATTCCATATGCTTGGCTATTGAAAGTTTAATGTATGCAATGTTGTGTACTAGGCGGATATCACATATCTTTGTTAGTTTGACTAGCGGTATCAATCCAATCGGGTTTGGAACAACTGGATAGTATCGAGAATATCCTTAAGTACTTGAGAAGAACTAAGGATTTATTCTTGATTTATGGAAGTGGAGACTTGCAATTGGATGGTTATCACGATTACGATTTCCAATCATATATCGATGATAGAAAGTCTACCTCTGGATATGTGTTCATTTGTAATGGAAGTGCGATCGGTTGGAAGAGTTCCAAGCGAGCACATTGCGATTCCACTCTGAGGTGAGTATATTCTTTGCATCGAATCTTTGCAAAGGAAGCTGTTTGGATAAGGAAGTTCGTGACAAAACTTACGATAGTTCCTTCCATTGAGTCAGCGGTTCCACTATCTTTGTGACAACAATGGAAGCGATCATCTGAGCTAAGGAACTAAGGTCTCACCCAAAATGCAAACACATAGAAAACCTTTGCCACATTATCGGATATATAGTTGGGCAAGGCAATATAGCCATGTAGAAAAATAACATCAATTTGAAAAATCCGGTGATCCATTCACTAAGCCTATGTCACGGACTCGATTAGACCGACATCTTGAGAAGATAGGTCTAAGATATTGTAATGAATGGCTCTAATGCTAGTGGGAGATTGTTAGTAGTATGCCTAGAGCATATCATTTAGTATGTATCTTGTACATATTTTCATTAATAAAAGGCATTTTCACTTTTCCGTTTACATAATATATTTATGTGTAATAGAAAAAGTCCATTGATATTTTGTTAGAAATATTATTCTTAAGTTATTAAGAATATGAGTGACAATATTTCTAGCACAAAGTACCATAAATAGGTTCACAATCGAGGATACTTCATAATAAGGACATGACTTATCGGAAAGATTGTATTCATGTTTGTTCCCAAGTTATTTATATGAGATATAAATAAGATGGAATGGTGAGTCTCATGCCATATGACAAACATGATAGGCACTTATAAATGATAAGTAGGCGAACCGGTGACACTTATGACAAGCACATGGAGTTTACTCTTGTCGATGTTTTGTCATAAATCATATCGATGCATATAATCTTTAGACTGAGATATACGATTATCTTGTATATAGGTAGTTTGAGTTTGATCTGCTTTCATACTTGTCTTGTGTATGGGTATATGGGCATGTGTTGGCTCCTACTAGTTATATATGGAGGTAGGTGTTGATCAAGATGGAATCTGTTCCTCTAAGTAAATAGAGATAAAATCCTATGTTCATTTAATTGTTCTTGATGTTTCAAGTTCTGGCCGGAGACAGATAGATTTATTGAGAAAGAGTTTACGATGAGAAAATCTTTTAATCAAGAAGCTGGAATTAAAAGAGTACATAATATTCATAGCAAATGGAGTTTGACATAAACCATGACTCGGCTTGAGTTGGGATTTTATAAGCAGAGAGATTCTAGTGCATGGTAACATATGATTATAGGTTCATATAAGGTAAACCTTATTACTAATTGGGTGGCCATGGCATGCTATGCTAGGTGTTAACCATGGTCTATGAGGTTCATAAAATGATTTAGAGAAATCATTTATGGTAAGAAAGAGTTCGATGATATTAAGAGTTGATATCATGTCTCATTGCCAATTAGTGATGAGCCTAGTAAGTCACACACATACACAAGTTATCACCTATTTAAATATGATTTAATTAATTAATTAAAGAGTTTAATTGATTAATTAAATAGGTTTTGATTTGCAATTAGTTTGCAAAGTCCTAACATGACTTGAAACCAAATCTAGATTAGTGGATTATAATATAAGTTAAATTTATATTTAAAGTGTTTAAATATGAATTTAATTAATGAGAAATTAATTAATAGAGATTAATTAATTAATTTATATTTGATATAAATTAATTAGAAGAAGAAAAATAATTATTTTGGGTTGAGAACTCAAAATTAAGACACAAGGGCATTTTGGTCATTTTGCAGTGTGACACGTGGCACCATGAGATGGTGACACATGGCATAACACATAAGCTTGCCAAATATTTTTTTTTTAATCATGTAAGATGATTAAAATCAAGATTAAATATAGGTTTGACACTTGGCACAATGTGATTGGGTCACTTAAACCTAGAGCTAATCAAATGGTGACATGTGGCAAGGGTTTAATGTGTTAACCTAGCTATTTAAGTGTTGTTATGAGAAAATAAAATACAACCAGCAGCCGCACTCCTTTCTCACGCCATTTTACAGCCCTCCCTCTATTCTTCTTCATCTCTCATCAATTCAAAGAGATTAGCCATCAATCTCTTGAATTAAGAACGCTAGAAATTGTTTCTAGTGTCCTGTTTACATCTCTAATCTCTTAAAAAGCAGAACTTGAATTTCTAATTAATAGAAAAGGCTTTAGAAGCTGTTCAAGGGCTGCCATAGGTGTTCTTGGTGTGGACAAGCTAGAGGACAACATCTGGTGTCCTAAAGGCGAATCTCAAAGCGCGAGACATCTTTGCGATTGCATCAAGAGGTTAGTGTAATCGTTCTTGATTTAATCTAGGGTTCTAAAATTAATCGATTAATTTTAAAATCTTAAATAGCAAATACAGATCCAAAACATATTAAAGAGTTTTAATATGTTATTTATCATTGAAATCAAATAGATAAAAATAAATCTTGCATGGTGCATGTGACCTAGGTGAAAATTTTTGAATTCAATGGTATAAACTTGTGTTTTCACGCTTAGTTCCTTGACATCATGCAAGATTTATTTTCATCTATTTGATTTCAATAATAAACAACATATTAAAACACTTTTAATATGTTTTTGGATCTGTATTTGCCATTTAAGATTTTAAAATTAATCAGATTAATTTTAGAACCCTACATTAGATCAGAATAAATACACTAATCTCTTGATGCCTTGCGATGTATTTGTGCCTTTCGAACGGGTCTTCAGGACACCGGATGTTATCCCTCTAGCTTGTCCACACCAACAATACCTATGGTAGCCCTTGAACAGCTTCTAAAGCTTTTTCAATTAATTAGAAAATCAAGTTTTGCCTTTTAAGAGATTAAAGATGTAAGCAGGACACTAAACGATTTTTGTATTTTTAATTCAAGAGATTGTTTGCTAATCTCTTGAAATAGATGAGAGAAAAGATGAAGAGAGAGGAACCTCTTGGGTGGCGGCACAAAAGAGAATAGCTACTGGTTGTGTTGTGATCTTTTCATAACAACACTTATATAGGTAGGTCAACAAATAAAACCCTTGTCACATGTCACCCTCTGATTAGTTTTAGGTTTAATTGACCCAATCACATTGTGCCAAGTGTCAAACTTATATGTAATCTTAATTTTAATCATCTTACATGACTAAAAAACATTTGGCAAGCTTATGTATAGTGCCATGTGTCACCATCTCATGGTGCCACATGTCACCCTGTGAAATGACCAAAATGCCCCTGTGTCTTAATTTTGAGTTCTCAACCCAAAATAATTATTTCTCTTCTTCTAATCAATTTATATCAAATATAAATCAATTAATTAATCTTTATTAATTAATTTCTCATTAATTAAATTCATATTTAAACACTTTAAATATAAATTTAACTTATACTGTACATCAAATAACCTAGATTTGGTTTTAAGTCATGTTAGGGACTTTGCAATCTAATTGCAAACCAAACCTGTTTAATTAATCAATTAAACTCTTTAATTAATTAATTAAATCATATTTAATTAGGTGATAACTTGTGTATGTGTGTGACTTACTAGGCTCATCACTAATTGGCAATGAGACATGATATCAACTCTAATATCATCGAACTCTTTCTTACCATAAATGATTTCTCTAAATCATTTTATGCACCTCATAGACCATGGTTAACACCTAGCATAGCATGCCATGGCCACCCAATTAATGTCAGGTTTACCTTACATGAACCTATAATCATATGTTACCATGCACTAGAATCTCACTATTATAAAATCCCAACTCAAACTAGAGTCATGGTTTATGTCAAACTCCATTTGCTATGAATAATATGTTCTCTTTTAATTCAAATTATTGATTAAAAAGATTTTCTCCTCAGAAACTCTTTCTGAATAAATCTATCTGTCCTGGCCAGAAACTTGAAACGTCAAGAACAATTAAATGAACACGAGTTTTATCCTATTTACTTAGAGGCAGTTCCATCTTGATCAACACCTACCTCCATATATAACTAGTAGAGCCAACACATGCCCATATACCCATACATAGTACAAGTATGAAAGCATTATCAAACTCAAGTCACCTATATACAAGATAAGCGTGCTATCTCAGTCTAAAGATTATATGCACTGATATGATTTATGACAATGCATTGACAAGAGTAAACTCCATGTGCTTGTTATAAGTGTCAGCTGTTGACCTACTTATCATGTATAAGTGCCTATCATGTTTGTTATATGGCATGAGACTCACCATTCCATCTTATTTATATCTCATATAAATAACTTGGGAACAAATATGAATACAATCTTTCTGGATAAGTCATGTCCTTATTATGAAGTATCCTCGATTATGAACTATTTATGATACTTTGTATTAGAAATCTTGTCACTCATATTCTTAACAACTTAAGAATAAATTTCTTACAAAATATCAATGGACTTTTCTATTACACATAAATATATTATGTAAGCGGAAAAGTGAAATGCCTTTTATTAATAAAAGCATGTATAAGATACATACTAAATGATATGCTCTTGGGCATACTAGTAACAATCTCTCACTAGCACTAGAGCCATTAATTGCAATATCTTAGACCCATCTTTTCAAGATGTCGGTCTAGCTAAGTCTGTGACATAGGCTTAGTGAATGGATCAGCTGGATTTTCAGCTAATGCTATTTTCTACATGGCTACATCGCCTCGTCCAACTATTTCCCTGATAATATGGCGGTGCTTTTTATGTGTTTGGATTTACAGTGAGACCTTGGTTCCTTAACTGTATGGCTTGCTCAATGTTGTCATAGTGTAGTGGAACTCTTGACTCAATGGAAGGAACTACTATAAGTTCTATCACGAACTTCTTTATCAAAGCGACTTCGCTTTGCGACATCGATGCGACAATATACTCGACCGATGGTGAAATCTGCGATCGTGCTCTGTTTGAAATCTTCCAATTTGCATCTCCATTACAAATGAACACATATCGGTAGACTTTCTATCATCGATATCGATTAGAAATCGAATCGATAACCATCCAATTGCAAGTCTCCACCTCCATAGATCAGAATAAATCCATAGTTCTTCTCAAGTACTTAAGGATATTCTTGGCGACTATCGATGTTCCAAACTGGATTGGATTGATACTTGCTAGTCAAACTAACGACATGCAATATCAGGCCTAATACACAACATTGCATACATTAAACTTCCAATAGCTGAAGCATATGGAATCTAGCCATTTATCTCTTTCTTGGTGTCTTTAGAGACATCTCTTTAGAAAGGTGGATACCATGTCTCATGGTAACAATCCTCTCTTGGAATTAAGCATGTTAAACCTCTTTAACACCTTTTCCAAGTATAGACTTTGGGACAAACCAATTATTGTTTTCACTCTATCTCTATAGATGCAAATCCCAAGAATATAGGTTGCCTCCACTAAGTCTTTCATGGAGAATGTATTTGACAACCATATCTTTATAGTTGTCAACATACCTGTGTCATTACCCATCAACAGTATATCATCCACATATAAGACAAGGAAAGTGATAACTTGTCACTAACCTTCTTATATACACATGGCTCATCCTTTTTTGATAAAACCAAATGATTTAATGGCTTCATCAAAATGGATGTTCCAACTCCTCGGCTTGCTTCAACCCATAAATGGATTGCTTTAACACATACCTTGGAACCATCTTGGGATTCAAAACCCCTAGGTTGTTCCATGAAAATGTTTTCTTCAATGTATCCATTGAGAAAAGCTATTTTGACATCCATATGCCAAATCTCATAATCATAGTATGCAGCTATATCTAGTAGAATTCTAATTGATTTAAGCATGGCAACAGGCAAGAAAGTCTCCTCATAGTCGATTCCTTGCCTTTAGCGAAACCCTTTTCGCTACTATCCTTGCCTTATAGGTCTCTACCTTTCCATCAGAACCAATTTTCTTCTTGAAAACCCATTAGTTCCCTATAGGTACAATACCTTCAGGTGGGTTAACAAGATCCCAAACTTGTTTCTTATACATGGAATCAATTTGATTTCATAGCATTAATCCATTTTGAAGAGTCTATATCGATATAGCTTCTTCATAGGTAAGTGGATCATCTCTATGATCTACTTCTTCATGAGTAAACAACTCTTGTTCTTCTTCATGAAGGAAACCATATCTTACTAGTGGGTGAGATACCCTGGTTGTTCTACAAGGAACATCTGTAGATGTTTCATCAGCGGGTGTAGGTTGACTAGATGGATCTATATCCATCGATCATTAGTTGGTCAATTCTCCAATTCCAACACTATTTGCCTTCCTTTGCCTCCTTCTTGAATAAACTATTGTTCAAGAAATGTAGCATCTCTACTCACCACAATCTTTTTGTGATGTAGGTAAATAAAATAATATCCAAAACTATCTTTTGGATATCCAACAAATCGACCCTTTTGATTTGGTTTCCAATTTATCGATGTTTAGCTTTTTATGTAATTTGGACAACCCCAAATCTTAACATGCTTAAGACTTGGTTTTCCATGCCATATCTCATAGGTGTGGAAAGCGATTTTGATGGAATCTATTTAGAATATAAAAGCTTATTCTAATGCAAATCCCCAAAAGGAGATTGGTATATCGATAGCTCATTATACTACGTGCCATATCTAATACGATGCGATTTCTCCTTTCAGATACACCATTCGCTATGGTGTTCTGGAGAAGTTAGTGAAAATAATGTCGTGTTCTCTTAAGTATTCATCAAATTCGATACTCAAATATTCACCTCCACGATCTAATCGAAGAGCTTTAATACTATTTCTATTTGATTTTCTACTTCACATTTAAATTCTTTGAACTTTCAAAGGATTCATGTTTGTATTTCATCAAATACAAATACCCAAACCTTGATTTATCATCGATAAGGTAATAAAATAATAACAACACTTTTAGCCATTTCCTTAAATGGGCCACATACGTCACTATGTATTAGCTCTAAAATATTTTCAGCCCTTAGCCCTTGTCCAACAAAGGGTGATCTAGTCATTTTGCCACTGGCAAGATTCACAAGTTGGAGTAGGCTTAGAGCCCAACGAGATAGAATCTCCATTTTCTCCAATTTTGCAATCCTATATTCGTAACATGACATAATCTTAAGTGCCAAATATATTTTAAACTTGAGTTAGATTTCACCATGGCATTGCATTCATTTATATCACTTGCATTCATTTTGTGTTTGTCATTATTATTCAAATAATAAAGACCATCATTCATATAACCCGAATCAACATATTTATTTCCAAAATAAATATTGCAAACATCATGTGTGAACTGAAATTCATAGCCATTTCTAGTCAAACTAGATATAGAAATGATGTTCTTAAAAGCATCAGGTACATATAAAATATTTTCCAAACACAAAACATGTCCAGACATGTAAAAAGATTTATGATCCTATGGCTAAAGCTTCAACAGTTGAGCCATTGCCAATTTGTAGTCTAACATCTCGAGGATGCAAGCTGCTACTATTTGCTAGTTCCTTCATATCATTAGAAATGTGAGAACTAGCACCAATATCTAAAACCCAAGTTGTAGATGAACTATGAGTATCATCAGGATCTAAATAACAAGATATGGACATACCTTCCGAAGGTTTATCCTTCTTGTCCTTCAGAGAAGCAAGATACTCTGGGCAGTTCCTTTTCCAGTGCCCATCCTTCTGGCAGTGGAAATACCTTCTTTTGCCTCCATCAGCTTTAGTCTTCCCTTTCTGTTTAGCTATTTTCTTAGAAGGACCAGGAATCTGAGGTTTCTTTTTCTTATTGCCCTTCTTCTTATTGGACTTTCTAGTAGAAGAAGATGCAATCAATGCTACCTCTTTTCCTTTATTGCCCAGCATATTCTTTTGGGCAATAACCAGCATGTTGAGTAAACCAGCTAAGGTGCATTCCTATTTAATCATATGAAAATTTGTCACAAAATTCCCAAAAGACTCAGGAAGGGACTGAAGGATCAAATCCATCTATAGTTGGAAATCCATGTTGAAATCAAGATGTTCCAGCTGCTCAATCAGCCCAATCATCTTATGGACATGATCCCCAACATTTTGTCCCTCAGACATCCTCATGCAGAACAGCTGCCTAGATATCTCATACCTAGCATTCCTGCTATGCTTACCATACAACTCTTGTAGGTGAATGAGGATCTCACTCGCACTCTGCATGTTCTCATGCTGCTTCTATAACTCATTACTCATGGAAGCAAGCATGTAACACTTAGCCCTCATATCATGCTCCTTCCACTTGTCCAAGGTTTCATGTTCCTCTTGAGTGGCCTCACGGAGG